>NC_057812.1:381946381-382001288 GCF_018294505.1 Triticum aestivum | reverse complement strand
TTCATCCCATCGATCGGCTTCAGTTAGCAGTAGTAGCGAAGGAATCGCTCGATCGGGTTCAGTTAACAGCCATCGATCGATCGCTCGGGTTAAGTAATGCGTAGCCTGCAGTGCAATCGCTCGGGTTCAGTTAGAGCCCAATGCCTCACTCAGGTTCCGTTAGAGCCAACACCTCGCACACACGCGCGTACGTGTACGAGAGAAACGTGCATCGCTCGGCCCCCGACCTCCCACCGTAACTGGGAACTCCCCAAAATTTTCCTCCCCCTCGCTTCTACCATGGTTTTTTCCGTCATGGACGGCCCAAAGAATGTCATGTAGCTGCGTCTACGGCCCGCCCAGGATGAAAAGCCCATTTTCTGTCATGATTTTTTGTCATAGAAGTAGGAGCCCACCACATCTATGATGATACCGGGTTTTGTCACAATTATCGTCATAGAAGTGTCATATGTATGACAGAATTTTTTTTCGTTCGGCCCAAAATGTCACGGGTGTGTCTTTTTTGTAGTGACTGCCTTGTACATGATGGTGCTGTACGATCGAGCCCGTGTAGGCCCCACCACGAAAAATTTGGACGACATCTCTATCATATGCTTGTTCCGGCTTATTCTGCAAGCCAATCCTTTGTTTTGTTTTGAGTTGTGGTATTCGAGTGGCTTCAATGTCAAGTGTTGATTCCATACCTTTCCTAAGTGGTGTTCTCATATTTCTATGTGAATACTAATCCGTCATGGTAATCGAGATTTTCATGTCAATCCTTTTCACCGGCGTGTTTCTCTTCAAGTGGATCCGATCATTTCAACATCAGCAAGATCAATTATCAGTTCTTCTCAACGGTGTTCATTTCATTCGTCCCAAGCTTCCTTTGTTTTCCCGCCCTCCCACCCTTTTTCTTCAAGGACTCAGATTTCTTATTCAAGTATCCTTTATTGATATGAAGCCTCTCCATTCTTTTCTGTCAATGTTCTTATCCGGTGTTTCTAATGAAGATTCTAACGGAGCTTCTAGTTCGTCATTCCTCATTCCTTTTCTTCTCCGGTGGATTCAATTCAAGTTTTTTGTGTTGATCATATTCTTTTCCTTGTTTCAAATGCTTTCTCATGCCGGTGCACCTCTTAACCATTCCCCGCTTGCTATTCTTTTGTTCCGAAGTGCTAAAGATATCTCAGAAGATTCATGTTTCCACTCTGCATTCGTTCAAGATCTTTCGAGGAGGTTCTCTCATTCAAGCATTTTAATTCAACCGGTGCAATCTATCTTCCAAGCGACCTTTTCAATGTTGTTTCTTTTGAGTGGGCCCTAACCCACATGTCTTTTTCCAGGATCTTACCTGACTTTTCTTATTTTCCTGGAGATATTCTCAATTCTTTTTCAAAGTTTGATGTAAGAATGGGTTATCATCAGTCAAATGCCTTTCTCCAAGATCTTTCAAATTATTTTCATCGTTGGATCAATCTTTCCATTCTTCATTCCGGAGTGCCTCAATAATTCTTGGTGGTGTTTCTCGTCGTCATTCTCAACACTTGAAGACCGAAGAAGAGTTTTACCTCCATATCTTATCCGTTCTCTCAGAGATTCATGGTTCTAGTTCGAGGCCATCCTCTCATAATTTTTTTTTGATTGTGAGAATTTTTTTCACCCATCCGGAGCAATTCAGGAGTCTTTTTAGTTTGATTATCCGGAGCCCATCTTCTCAGAATTATTCATTTCTCAGCTCTCAGCTCTCGTTCTCCAAATCTTATCGGTGCATCATTCAAATATTCTCTAATTAATCCATGATCTCTTCGCTCTCATGTATCTAAATCCTAGCAAGCATCTTTGTTCATTTGCTAATTTTACCTGGTGTTTCTTTATCTTTCCTTCATTCATTTCCAATTCTTACGGTGGTTCGTTCAAGAGATCTATTCCTTCGTTAACGTATCAAATCACTCGTTCTTTCCAATCCTACCGCTGGTTTCTTGAAGACCTTCTCAAATTTATGTTATATCTCTCTTCATCTTTTCTATGAGAATAAGTAATATGCCCAATCCGTTGATTGTCATCAATTTAATTGTTGAAGGATAAGCATAATGTAATTCTTATTCTTGTTTCATCGAGTGAACTCAATTCCCTATTCCAAAGACTCATCAAATACCTGATTTCAATTGTTTCATCTTCTTTTTTCCCGGAGTTCCAACCTTTTTTAATTATTTCACCATGGAGATTCATCTAAATCGGTACAAGGATTCACCTTGTATTTTCAACTTCTCTTTCCTTCTGTTTGATCATTCTTTTGTTTACCGGAGTTCTTCATGGAGGCTCTACATGATGGTTCATAAAGGATTTAATTCTTTCTCGAAGTGTTCATCGAGATTCTTTTCAGAGGAGCTCAAGTATTCTTCATCTTGATTCCGAAGTGCAATTCTTTTTAACTTTTCTTTTGAGATGGTGTTATGTCACTCTTGACAATTTGAGTTTGTGTTTCATGATTCCCATGTTTGTCAAGATTGAGATATTTTCAATCCATCAACCTCTTCGGTGGAGTTATCTTGGGCTATATTTTCACCTAAAGCCTTCCCTAAGGACTGTTGCTATTTATGGTGCTCATATATGACCCAAGTTCTTCTTTTATCCTTCTGATGAATAAGTTTCTCGTCTCCTTCTTGATATCAAGCCAAAATATAGTTTCGTCAGTGGCAGGATTTCACCTCATAATTTTGAGATGTCTAACATAAGCCCACATCAAGCTTATTATTTTCCTTGTTGGTTTTCAAACAACTTCGTTCGACCCTTCTCCTAAAGAGGCCTTTTCAAGCTCATTTGAGGCAGAAGATGCTGTTTTCTCCTCCGTTCCTTTTTATTCCATTCTTTCATCTGTTCCGGAGGCATTGTGTTGTTGCACTCTTCAACCCATCTTTTTGTTTTTTCAGGACCATGTTCTTTTCGTGCTTATCCTTTTAACCGGAGTGTCTTGTCCTCTTTTCAAGTATCCTCTCATCTTGTCAAGATCATGTTCAATTCCTTCCATTTCCAACCGGAGTGTTGTCGTAATTGATCTTTATCGTTCTGTGTGCTTCTTGTTTCAACCGGAGTGCTTGCATGTGCTTCTTGTTCATTGCAACCTTCATTCTTATATTTTTTTTCTAACCTACATGGTTCTAGTAATGATCCTTGTTCCTCTTCTCTAACGGAGTGCTTTCAACTTCGTTCATCTCCGTTGCATTCTTTTCTTGAAATGGCTTAACCGTTTCAAGGTTCTTTGGTCTCACTCGTTTGTCAAAGAAGCAACTTAGTTTTACCGTTTGTCTTCCTCTTCCGTTTTTCCCTCTGGTGCCATTCTAGATCTCGGGACGAGATCCTCTCGTAGTGGTGGAGTGTTGTAACGCCCCGAGACCAATGTGCCAGGTGTCCTCCAGTTATTCGCTGTCGTTGCCTTGTCATTGCTTGCGTGTCATGAATTTCATATCATGTCATCATGTGCATTTCATTTGCATACTTGTTCGTCTCATGCATCAGAGCATTTTCCCCGTTGTCCGTTTTGCAATCCGGCGCTCCTATGTCACCCGGTGCCCCTTTCTACCTCTTTTCGTGTGCGGGTGTTAAACGTTTTCGGATTGGACCGAGACTTGTCATGCGGCCTTGGTTTACTACCGGTAGACCGCCTGTCAAGTTTCGTGCCATTTGGACTTCGTTTGATACTCCAACTGTTAACCAAGGGACCGATAAGGCCTTGTATGTGTTGCAGCCGAACATCCCTCCAAAGTGGCCCAAAACCCACCAAAACCCCTCCCATCATCTAGGCCGTTCGATCACGATCACGTGGCCGCAAACCGCACCTCATTTGGAGCTTCCTAGCTCCCTCTACGCCTATATAAAGACCCCTCCATTTCATTCCCGGGTCTTCTTTCCCCTAACCCTAAAAATCCCTCCCCTCGCGCCGCCGGACGCATCCTCACCGTGCCGGACAATGTCCGCCCCGCCGGACAATGTCCGCCCCGCCGGACACGTCGCTCCAGCCAATCGCCGGACGCCACGTCACCCCCGCCGTCGCTCTCCGCCAATCGCGTGCCTCCACACGTCCCAGCCAGCTCCCACCGCCGCCGCGGCCCGCGGAGCTCATCGCGGGCCCGCGCGGGTCCAGACCGCACCGCTGACTGGCCGTTCGCCGCCTCCTCGCGCGCCCACCGGACCTCGTCGGAACCGGCCATTGCCGGAGTGCCCCTCCAACGGAACTTCGCCCCGCCGCCTCGCCAGGTCATCTGCGCCGCCGTCCAGCCTCATTTCCTCTCTGCTTTCTCTCTCTCATGAGCTCCCTCCCTCTGTACTCCCCAGGGAACCTCGCCGGAGCCCCATGCCCTCGTGCTCGTCGCCGGAATAGCCCGCTCTCGCCGGATCTGCCGCCCTCTCGTCGAACCCAGCCTCCCCGTCGTCCTCGAGCGTCCTCGCCGAGATCCATGGTGCGCCGCCGCCACCCTGCCTCTTGCACGCGATCGGTTCGGGGGGCAGGACGTAGCCCCGTGGGCCCCTCCCCGCGTCCGGCCCACCTCCAGCCACGGCCCAGCTCCTCCTCGGCCCAGCGCATCGTCAAGGCCGGCCCATCGCCTCCTCTGCCATCCTGGGCCGAGCACGATATGAGCGCCCGCCTAAACCTCGCCCCGAGCATCTTTTAGTGATCTAACGCTCGTCTGCTTTTTTCCTGAAATCTGCTAAGTCCCAGTAATTTTATGCCTCCTTCCTTGCATCATAACTTCATCACCGTTGCTCCGATTCGTGCGTGTAGCATATCGAAATGTTCGTCTCAACGAGTACTCCATTTCATCTCATTGCATCATTTTCATTTGAGCTCATCTTGATGCCCGCAATGTTGTTGGAAGAGGGCTATGTGATGTTATTTTCAGATCCGTATCAGCATTTACACTTTTGTCATTTTTTCCATGATTAATGTGTGCATGCTATGATCCTGAGCTCTACATGTATTTTGAAGTATGCCATGCCATGTTTACATGGGTGTATGCCATGTATTCTTGTGATATTTGTGGTGACTAGCACAAGCATGCAAAGTAGCTTACTCAATGTTGCTGATTTCAGGGACTTAGAAATATTCTAAGTCTCTGCCCTGTCCTTATTTTTATGCCATGTGTTCATGTTGTTTCCTAGTGATCCATGCCTCTTTTGAGAATGATCAGTAAGGATGTTTTGTAGATATTGTGGTGCTCTATCCATCCATGTCTTTGTTTTCATTTAAGGAGCACCCTAGCTTGAGTCAATCGAGCTCTACTTTTGCTATAAAATGTTCCTGACATATTGTTTACATGTTTAGCAATTTTGCCGAGCTTGTTGTTGTTGATCCATGCATGCTATTATGTTGTTCTTAACATGTCTAGCTTTCATGCCATGCCTACTTGATGGGTGTATGCTTAGTTTGTCATGCCATGCTTTGTAGTGAGTGTATTGAGCTCATAAACATGCCTACTTGATGTCTGTTTTGCAATGTTCCAGTTTTTCACTAAGTCTGAATATGTTAACGATAATTGCCATGTTCACGTGGTTGCAATTGTATTTTCTGATCCCTTTTGGCTCAAGGTCAGTAAGGGACTTTTGTTGTATGCTTTGAGTAGCTTCATGCCATACTTTTTTTTGCCATGATATGTTCCTGTAGCATGTAGTTATCATGCTCTAAACATTGCTTCATGGTGTTAAATTCCTGACTTGTTAATTTCTCTAAGTCTGTAACCTGTTATCATTTGCACTTTTGCCATGCTTGTTTGAGCTTGCTATTGAGTGAATTTGCCGTAGCTCAGTGTTCATCTTATTTAAGCATATTGAGTGGATCCCTGCCATGAATTTTGTTGCTATGTTTGAGTGCAGTAGCTTATTTATCTTGATGCATTTAGAGGGCCTTGTGCTGTTAATCGCAGATCGGTGCCATATTTGTTTTGCTTGCCATTTCCAAACCGTGCATCCGTTTCCGGTGATCTTTATATCGATTTTGACCGAAATGAACTCACCTTTCCAGTGGAACTCTTGGATTTCCAAGTTGAGGCAAGGTTCAATCATTCCTTTCCAAATCATGCATATCCATCACATATCACATCCCGCATATCATACCATGTTTGCATCATGTTGCTTGAGCATTGCATGTGGTTGATTGTGTCTCCCTTTGCTTGTTGTTCTTTCTTAGGTAGAGCCAGGAGACGAGTTCGTGTTCGAGGACCCGTTGAGTATGCTTACGAGGATCAAGCTTTCGTCTTCTCGGAGAACTTTGCAGGCAAGATGACCATACCCTCGAAATCACTTCTATCTTTGCTTGCTAGATGCTCGCTCTTTTGGTATGCCTATGCTGCGATACCTACCACTTTCTTATCATGCCTTCCATATTGCTAAGCCAAGCCTCTAACCCACCTTGTCCAAGAAAACTGGTGTTTGGCTATGTTACCGCCTTGCTCAGCCCCTCTTATAGTGTTGTTAGTTGCAGGTGAAGATTGGAGTCTGTTCCTTGTTGGAACATGGATATTTTTGTTGGGATATCACAATATCTCTTATTTAATTAATGCATCTATATACTTGGTAAAGGGTGGAAGGCTCGGCCTTATGCCTGGTGTTTTGTTCCACTCTTGCCGCCCTAGTTTCCGTCATATCGGTGTTATGTTCCCGGATTTTGCGTTCCTTACACGGTTGGGTTGTAATGGGAGCCCCTTGACGGTTCGCCTTGAATAAAACTCCTCCAGCAAGGCCCAACATTGGTTTTACCATTTTCCATCTGGCCTTTTCTTTCCCTTGGGTAGGCATGCCCAAGGGTCATCTTTATTGAACCCCCCCCGGGCCAGTGCTCCTTTGAGTGTTGGTCCGAAATGGGTAGCCTGCGGGGCCACCTCGGGGCAACTCGAGGGCTGGTTTTACTCGTAGCTTGACCTATCTGGTGTGCCCTGAGAACGAGATATGTGCAGCTCCTATCGGGATTTGTCGGCACATCTGGGTGGTTTTGCTGGACTTGTTTTACCATTGTCGAGGATGTCTTGGAACCGGGATGCTGAGTCTGATCGGATTGTCTTGGGAGAAGGAATATCCTTCGGTGACCGTGAGAGCTTGTGATGGGCTAAGTTGGGACACCCCTGCAGAGTTTTGAACTTTCGAAAACTGTGCCCGCGGTTATGGGCAGATGGGAATTTGTTAATGTCCGGTTGTAGAAAACCCGAAGCTTACTTATTTAAAATGCATCAACCGCGTGTGTTACCGTGACGGTCTCTTCTCAGCGGGGTCCGGGAACTGAACACGGTGTTGGAGTTATGTTTGGCATAGGTTGTTCTAGGATCACTTCTTGATCATAGTTTCTCGACCATGCTTTGCCTTCTCTTCTCGCTCTCATTTGCATTTGTTAGCCACCATATATGCTAGTGCTTGCTGCAGCTCCACCTCACATACCTTTTACCCTACCTATAAGCTTAAATAGTCTTGATCGCGAGGGTGTGAGATTGCTGAGTCCCCGTGACTCACAGATACTCCCAAAACCAGTTTGCAGGTGCCGATGATATCGTGTAGGTGAAGCAACCGAGCTCAAGGAGGAGCTCGATGAAGATCTTGTCCATTGAGTTGTTTCGTTTCAGTCGATCAGTAGTGGAGCCCAGTTGGGACGATCGGGGATCTGTGTAGCTTTTGGGGTAGTCTTCTTTTATTTTGGTTCCGTAGTCGGATCTTGATTGTATCTGGATGATGTAATGTTATATTCATGTATTGTGTGAAGTGGCGAGTGTAAGCCAACTATGTATCTCTTTCCCTTATGTATTACATGGGTTGTGTGAAGATTACTTCACTTGCGACATTGCTTTCAATGTGGTTATGCCTCTAAGTCGTGCTTCGACACGTGGGAGATATATCCGCATCGAGGGCATTACAGCTCGGTGGAATTCGCCTGAACAAATAAATGGGAGACATGAAATTACCGGCCTATGTGGGACACGCATCAATTGGCCCATTGTACTCCGAGGGTAGGTTTGTAACTTCATCCAAGCGCGCCTTCTCCCGGGCAGAAATGACATGTGCTGAATAATTCATAAACCATGGGTGGCAAAACACTCCCTCCTCGCCCGGAATCACTCGTGCCGACTATTTCAAAACACGCCCTCCTCTCCCGAAATCGCTCGCGCCCACTATTTCAAAACACGCCCTCCTCTCCCGAAATCGCTCGCACCCATTATTTGGGAGAAGAAAAGTTACTCTACTATCCATGACCCTCAGTACACAGACCCAAGCCCAGAAGCCTAAAGGCAGGGGTAGAACTGTAACTCCCCCACACATTTTAGACAAATGCGTCCGTAAGACATGGTTCCCCCTCCCAATTCCCCATTCATACCTCATGAGTGCGAAATCACCTTCAACTGGGAAGCTCCCTTCTCCCCTGGCACAAAACCTCGCCCGTCCTCCATGGTGCCCCAACTGAACCAAATTCACCGTCGCCCTCCTCCCCAATGCCGGAGACGATGTACGTTTGCCATCGTGCACTGGGCCGTGTGCCTCTTACTCAGTGCTTCTCGAGCTGCCTCGACGACGGTCGCGTGAACCCTATTGGAGCCGATTCACCCCCGCCGTTGTGCACGGTGCCAGAGCGGCTCCAACTTCGAATGCTTCCAGGGCCCTGGCGCTGCTTCCCCGTAGCCATGGACCGTCGCGACATCTCTACTTTCCTACCGCTAGTAGCCACCGCAACCGCGCCGACCTCACCGACTCGATAGCTGGAGCTTCCTACTTCACCGGGCCGCAAGATAGGTCATAAACTCATCAACAATCACTTTATTTAGGCGTCAGTTGTCTGAATTTTATTCTGGGCCAATCGATTCCCAATGGGAAGCAGCACCCCTCGAGGCGGCGAAGCTCCTAGGCTGTGGATTGGCTGGTGTCTAACGTAAGGGTGCAGGGGCACAAGTTCGCCGCGGAAGCAACGCTTAGATGGTACTGCCACCGCCGGATCTAGATGACGGCGATTCTTTGTGGATTGGCCGGGGGTGGCGCAACCACGGCAGTGCGGTGGGGCGGGGAGCGGGGTTTTGGTCGGAGCTCTCGCGGCGACGGACCGCGGCGGCAGGCTGCTCTGCTGGTGGTGACTAGCTCTTCGGGAAAGATTCTGAACAGTGTCAGCCGGGAGGCACAAGATGACCATCAAGCCATCTGGCATAGATCAGACAGTACGAAAATAAAATAAAATCATGTGACCCCAACTTAGTCTTTAGTATATAGATGTGTGACCACTCTCATACCTTACCATTGATCTCTTAGGGTATTTCTTCAGATTAGAGATATGTGTCGTTCTTAACATTATGCGTTTTCTTCATCTTGAGCAACACCGTCTTCCTTCTCACCACAGTTGCTCCAACAAGGGAAGCATACACCAGAAGGGAGCTATAGTCCCCACTCAACAGTTCCCTGCATAGAATGCAAGTGCCTGACATGGACAACCAGAACAACGGTAGGGCCATTGACAAGTCAGCACATGATGCTCACTCCTATGGGTGGTGGCCAGATAGGTTGTACCCTCATCTTACTTGTGTGCAACATTTATGGCTTTGTTATTCATCTAAGCATGGAAAATAGATTATCACATTTCATTATATATTCATGTTGATCTCTTACAGGTCTTGTTCAGGAGTTAACGATGTACCATAGTTCAGCTAAGAGACTTGTTCTTTAGGTAATGTTGTTCCATGGTTATCATCCATCAGCCAATGCTATCCCACAGGCTGGTGATTACAGTATCATACCACTTCTAGTATTACCTATGGTGTTCTTTCATACTTTTGTGTGCCATCTAGTTAATCTCGAGTACAGATGATACATATTTTGTAACTTCCATTTATGTTCTCCCTTTAGTTTTTGAGACATGTTGCTGCTAGTTAACCCCAGTCCTACTATTTATATCGTCCCCTACAGGAACTCATTACATAAATCTAACTACTATTTTTCTACCATGCATGTCAGATATAATTGCACACACTGATATAACCAAAAGAACCTCACGGAGCAATGTAACGGCCAACAAGCTTGACGTCAATGATACCCAATATGATGGAACATGTAAAAGGAGTTCTTTAGAAGACTTGCAGAAAGATGATGAATCCTATTCACTACGCAAGGTCCTTGCTCTAACTTGGCCCGTGATATGGGTACAAGATGCTTATAATGTCCTGGAGTGCATCTACTCTGTTGCAATGCGATGTGCTTATCCTGCTGATCATGCATGTAAATATGTCATGCATTCCTGTTTTTCAGTACCTATTCCATTCATGATAACATTTTTCAAATTCCAGTACTATCATTCTACTCTATCGCAATTCCATCTACTTAGTTTGGATATCATGCTTTTGAATATCTTATGCATTGTTATTCATCACTATGTACTTCATTTGTCTACCATACCATGTTTTTTTACATTGAAGTGTTGTTCTAGTGGTCGGTTGCAATGCCATCTTAGTTTCCCAATCATACACGCATATGTTTCCTTAGTATTTTTCTGTATGTATTCCGCTAGCATACATTTTTACATTCAACTAGTGTTTTTTTACTCTATTGTCTTGTCGTATCCCTAGCTCTTACATCATCCTCCCTCCATCCAGATTACATGTCGCAGAAATGGATAAAAATGGATGTATCTAGAACTGAAATACGCCTAGACCCATCCATTTATTTCCGGATGGAGGGGATACATGTCAATATGTCATGCCTTTCTATTCTTCAATACCTATTCCATCTCTTTGTTGTAGCATGTTTTATAATTGAAGCACCATTCTTCTATATAAGGCATGCAAGGGGAAGACGGCTATGTTATAATCTGAAGGGTTGCAAACAAGGTCTTTGCAAAAGATCCAAACGCCAGGAGATAGTAAACCAACTCCAGTTTTCATAGATACTGCTCTAGCATAGAGAAACCCGACTCCTACTGATAATAAGCAGATTCTAGTGGCCAAAGAACTAGTCTGCTCCAGTCCAGCAAAAATATGTCAAATCCATTCTAAGAAGCGTGTGCGTATCCTCGCATCATGAAATTTTATAGCATTCTGATCATATTTTCTACATGTTTCTTACCCATCTCTCTTTTTAGTAAATAATCTTAAACGATCGAAGACTTTCTACACTGGGATCGTATTCGAGGAAAGTATCTCGCGGTAATTCTCTGTGCTGCAATGTTGATGTAAGTACCTGTTGTATATCACTATATTTTTACATCAGCATGTATTTTGTTAATTGGCGTGAATCCAACCTTTGTCTGATATAAATTTAGGTGTAGAAAAATGTATAATTAAAGGCGACAATGTTAATTTTTGTAAGGAAAACTGTCTGGTAGTTTTGCATACTGAGTTGCATGAGTGTACTATATCATATCATGCACATTACTGAATTGTAGTGCTGCTTTGGTTGCCCATTCATTCATTGTGTCACTTTCGTATTACCTTGACAGCCTTACCATATTGTGTTAATTTGGTGTGGGCTGGTGAGGCCTGGTTGCCCAAACATTCATTGTGTCAATGTTGCTTTCCTATTATCTGACCTGGCCAATGATAGCAATGCTATTGTGTTAATTTGGTGCAGGCTGCTGAAGATAAGAAGACAAACTCTGAAAACAACAAGGCAACCCCATTGTTTCTTTCCAATAAATCTAGGCCAAGTAATATGGTAATAACTCTTGATTAATATGTTCGGTTCCCCTCCTAATTTATGTTATGATGTAGTGGTCGAGACACTCTCCCCTATCAATAATAGAAGCCTACCAAAATTGCCATCTGAATCTGTTCAGTTTCCTCTATCTTGAATGCAACGGAAAAATGTATGTTTGTGAACGAACTACTGGCTGAAACAATGATGGAAATCATGGAGGAATCAGAGGTGCACATTGTTGCGCAAGAACAACTGATCGATGTTTTCAGAGACAGTGTAGCAAAGCAAGAAGAAATTTCTCACATGCTTATGGGCGTCATCCGCACCGAGGTTGGAGATTGTGATGTTGTGGATCGTTAGGTTATGTTCATTTATTTGCACTGGCATCAATCTTTGATTGCCTAGTGGATGTAATTTCATGTATGTCCAACGTTTTCCCCTGTATGTCATACCTTTGCTTAGCGCGCCTCGCATTCCATCTAACTGGTCGCTAGGAAGCTAAAAAAGGAGTGAAATTATTAGTTAGCATGAACAGTTGTGGGCCCCATATGAAGGAAGAAGCCCATTGCCCTTAATGGGCTTCCCTAATGGGCTTATAGGGGCCAAAATTCTCATAGGCCTTTGATTGATCGGTTTTGGTCCTGTGGATAATTGTTCATCGTAATGAGCTCATATTATCTAATTGGGCCTACAGACATGTTCGAACTTTAGTGAGCCCATTAAGTTAATGGGCCGTTACCAGGCCAAAAGTTAATGCTCGGCCCTGATACCTCCCGGGTCATTAACAGGACGACATCAAAGAGGGCAACAGGTGGGCCTATTGATTTCACGAGCCGTTAACAGGCCGATACTAAGGTTGGGCTACATATGGGCCAACTATACTGTGGGCCTTTAGCAGGACGAAAAAGAAACTAAGCTGGTATTGGACCATGAAGAGCATGGGGCATTAAAAGGCCAAAACTGAGGTCCAACTGCAAATGGCCCAACTCATTTATGGGTCGTTAACAGGCTGAAAGACACACTGGGTTGGAAATTAGCCCAACACGTAAATGGGTCGCTAAAAGGCCGAAAGACGTACATCCTGAAAATTGGCCCATCCATTGAATGGGCCGTCACTACTACAAGTTGCTGCCAACGCGACACTACGATCAGAGACCCTTCAACGAAACCGTGAGCGATGCAGTAATCGCAAACGGTCATGTAAAATAACCGTAAAAAAAGGTGCAAAACGTTTGCGATGACGGATGCATCAAACACGGTTCAAATTTTAGTTGTGTGTGCGATGCAGGGCATACGGTTCAGTGGAATTAACTGTTTGCGATGTGGCAAAACAAAAGAAACGGGCATCCAGATGAAGGCGTGTGTGATATATAGCTTACAGTTCACTCAGATGAACTATTTGTGATTAGGCAACACAACAAAAACGGTCAGCCGGATCAAGGTGTGTGCGATATATGGCATACGATTCACTCGGATGAACTATTTTCGATTAGGCAACGCAATAGAAATGGTTCAACCAGATTGAGGTGTGTGTGCAATGGAGGGCATACAGTTCATTCCGATAAACTATTTGTTTTGAGCCAAGAGAACAGAAACGTTTCACATAAACAAGATGTGTGTAATACGCGGAAAACATCCAATTACATAGGTGGCTAATACACACATGACATTTCCACACATCAAAGTAAACTATTACATGCATAATTAACTAGGATAAACGATCATCTGATTATCATCTACTTCTTGTGCTAGCTCGATGTTCCTTCTATGCTAAGTTTCCATTAATTGATGTCATTTTATGAACACGCCACCGTTTCCCACCATTTCCTCAGCGGTTTCCCACCACCCAGCGATATTGTGCATAAACCTAGGCGGTGTGTGACACACGGAGGCAACAAGCGCAGCCTGTAGCACATCCACCTTTTCCAAGCATGCCAACCCACCAAAGCGCCGCCTCTGCGATCAGCCTCGTCGACAAGGAAAACGAGCAGGCGCCACGGCCCGTCGAGGCCGAGGCTCTCCCCGGCAACGCGGGAGACGACGCCATGATTCGCGTCATTTCCAGGGTTGATCAGACCCTTAGCGCATGGCGCTTCAATGCCGCGGATCAAGATAGGCATGTCAGCGTTGACAGGTTGCAGCTCACCGCACAACATGATCGATGGTGCACCGCAGAGCAAGCTAGGCAAGTCCGTGCGGATAGGATGCGGCTCGCCGCACGACGAGACCATTGGAGAGCCATAGAGAGAGAGGCGCGGTGCTCCGCATAGCAAGAGCAGATCCATCGACGCTTGCCTGCTGTCGACAGGGTGTCACAGCTCGGTACACATCCTGTCAGTACCCCCATTCCTCGCCAAGACTGGGCAGAGGCCCTCTGCACCGTACTTGCACCAGATGCCGGCCGCGACGTACTTCCACGGACGCTCGCTGCGCCGTTTGCATGGGTCGCGCCATTTGCCTTGTCCGCGGACCGCTAGATGCCAACGCGCTGGTTGGTAGGCTCGACCGCCTCCTTAGCCTAGGTGTCCACCTGGGTGCAGTAGAGGAACATGACCATCGCATCGTCGAGCTGGTGATCTCCGATGAAATAGCCAACTTGGAGCTCGAGATTGCACTCCAGATGTACCGCGAGCATGTCGACCGCTTAGACGAATGCCTGCACAAGTTCAGGCAGAGCCAAGAGCTACTGTAGGCAAGGGCTGCTAGTCATGATCTCATGGACGCATTTTATTTTGTTGAGTCGTTTGACGTGGATAGCTATGTATTCAAAGCAATCATAGTATTGCTCTGTTTATTGCTCTGTTTCAATGTGTGTACTCTGTTTTCCGTTCTTATATGTTTTGTTTCAATGTGTGTATATACACTTTCCATTATGTATATGTGGATCATAACAGCTAGATTCAAAATAGTATACAAAAATAGATAGAAAATTAGTATACAAAAATATATATTAATTGTTCATTAGTTCATCATAGAATATATATATATATAATATCATCACATATATGTGATGATACTTAACTACTAGGTACAATGCATAAAATTGAAAATGAACAATACTAAAACTAATAATCCCTCCTGGGGACAGTATTCCGGTAGCCCCTTTCCAGTAGCTCCCTGGTGTGCGGCGACTTCCCAATGCGGAGGCAGTGCTCTTCCTCCTCCGCCTCGCAGCGCTTGACTTATCGATCCGCCTCTTGCTGCCGGACGTGCGTGAACGATCTTGCCATTTTGTTGGGTGCGCACAGTAGCTCCTTGTCGGTGGCATGCTGGAGCTTATCGGCCCACCTCCACACAGCGACGAGGCGCCCAGTGCCTATGACCTTCCTCGCGAAGTACCCGTCTTCGTACACCTCCTCTGCACGACAACGTGCCCGCCCCCAAACTCCGTCTCCTCCTTTTTCCAGGTGGCATCATGGGCTTCACAAGCTGCCTGGTACCTGGCTTCCTCCTCTGCCATCTCTTCCTTGAATGCCAGTTGCCTGGCTTTCTCAGCCGACGGCAGCAACTTCCACAGACAAAGACTGTACTGGCCCCAAAACAAATCTGAAGTTGGGGGTCCAGCGCAACCTCGTCCGGCGGTGTGTAGGGGTCCTCATCGCTGTTATTCGAGTGAGTGTCCTCAGGGGGGGCGACTCCTCGTCGGCGCATGGGAAGACCGGCGGCACCATGGCAGAGATTTGAGAGAGAGAGGGCGAGCAAGGGGAGGATGTAGATGAGAATGCAGGCGGGATGACGTGAGCAATGTAGTATTTATTGGCGGCCGGAATCTAGATCAACGGGAACAGTTCACACCTCGGTCGCCGGAACTTATGAGTACTGTAGTTTGAATTATACACGATTCCTGTAGCAAAATCTGTGTGTGAACATAATAGCTGACGGTTTCCAATACAGAACCATGTCTGATTAATGACCTCCACCACTCACCTACCAAACCTCGAGCCGCAAGATAGAGTGCCAATCATATTGGGGTGGTTGTCTTACCAGATCTTTACATTTTCTTTTTTGAACACCAAATATTTACATCGTTTGATGATTTTTAAACTCGCACACAAGTACACAAAAATATGATTTTTCAAACCATTATGGTTAGACGTTGCATGTAGATGTAGTTCAAATATGAATTACGGTCATTAAATGGCTAGAAAATCAATTAAATGTCTTCAAAAGGACAAATGGCCCCTAGAATTTTCCAAATTTTCGCATGACAATTGTAGTAGTGCATGTTAAACGTAGAAAAAATTTGAAGGCATAAGAGGAAGCTATCTCCTATTCGTCATCAAACATGCATTGTTCCCTCTCGGAACCACGAGCCTTCTAGTGAGTTGCTCCGGTTTGTGAGGGGTGTGTGTCCTAACTTTCGTCAAACAGGCCAATTTTTTTACCACATCATCTTGGTGGCATGACATTACATCAAAGCAAGGTTTAATGTTTTTCTAATCATTTTTTATTTTTTGGAATTAAAATGCCATGGCACTCCTTGCATATGCCCATGTCAGGAGACCAATATGTTTGAAATTTCCTTCTAATGTATTGCACATGGAATTAACTCGCACACAAGTACACAAATATGATTTTTCAAACCGTTATGGTTAGCCGTTGCATGTAGATGTAGTTCAAATTTGAATTATGGTCATTAAATGGCTAGAAAATCACTTAAATGACTTTAAAAGGTCAAATGACCCTTGAAATTTTCCAAATTTTCACATGACAGTTGTATTAGTGCATGTTATACGTAGAAATTTTTTTGAAGGCCATAAGAGGAAGCTATCTCCCGCTCCTCATCAAACATGCATTGTTCCCTCTCGGAACAACGAGCCTTCTAGTGAGTTGCTCCGGTTTGTGAGGGGGGGTGTCCAAACTTTCGTCAAACAGGCCAATTTTTTAACCACATCATCTTGGTGGCATGAAATTACATCAAGCAAGGTTTCATGTTTTTCTGGTCATTTTTTATTTTTGGGAATTAAAATACCAAGGCACTCCATGCATGTATCCATGCTGTGAGACCAATATGTTTGAAAATTGCTTCTAATTTACCGCACATGAGAATTAACTCGCACACAAGTACACAAATATGATTTTTCAAACCGTTATGGTTAGGCGTTGCATGTAGATGTAGTTCAAATTTTAATTACGGTCATTAAATGGCCATAAAATCACTTAAATGTCTTTAAATGGTCAAATGACCCCTAGAATTTTCCAAATTTTCACATGACAGGTCTATTAGTGCACGTTCATTTTAGAACAAAATTTGAAGGCCGTAAGAGGAAGCTATGTCCCGTTCGTCATCAAACATGGATTGTTCCCTCTCGGAACCATGAGCCTTGTAGTGAGTTGCTCCGGTTTGTGAGGGGGCGTGTCCAAACTTTCGTCAAATACGCCAAATTTTTACCACATCATCTTGGTGGCGTGACATTACATCAAGCAAGGTTTCATGTTTTTCTGATCATTTTTTAATTTTTTGTAATTAAAATGCCATGGCACTCCATGCATGTGTCCATGCCATGAGACCAATATGTTTGAAAATTCCTTGTAAATTACTACAGATGGAATTAACTCGCACATAAATACACAAATATTATTTTTCAAATTTTAATTATGGTCATTAAATGGCTAGAAAATCACTTAAAAATCTTTAAAAGGTTAAATGACCCCTAGAATTTTCCAAATTTTCACATTATAGTTGTAGTAGTGCATGTTAAACATAGAAAAAAATTGAAGGCCGTAAGAGGAAGCTATGTCCCGTTCGTCATCAAACATGCATTGTTCCCTATGGGAACCATGAGCCTTCTAGTGAGTTGCTCCGGTTTGTGAGGGCTGTGTGTCCAAACTTTCGTTACACATGCCAAATTTTTTACCACATCATCTTGGTGGCATGACATTACATCAACCAAGGTTTCATGTGTTTCTGATATTTTTTTTAATTTTTTGGAATTTAAATGTCATGGCACTCCATCCTTAATTGTGTCATAGCCGTTATACCAATATGTTTGAAAATTCCTTCCAAATTACTGCACATGGAATCAAATCACACACTAGTACACAATATATGAATTTTCAAACCATTATGGTTAGCTGTTGCATGTACATGTAGTTGAAATTTCAATTACGGTCGTTAAATGGCTAGAAAATCACTTAAATGTCTTAAAAGGTCAAATGACCCCTGAAATTTTCCAAATTGGACATGACAGTTGTATTAGTACTACAAATTTTCTCGTACATTTAAAACACCATCCATTGCCACTTTACTCCAAATGCGTCGTTCACAGCTCATAAAAAAGTATATACAACATCACGCGCAGTTGTTTTCTAGGAACCGATTGCGATGAAAATATCTGGGTCTATTTAAGTTTAACTCCTTAAGATTCGCCGGCTCGTCTGCTCCAGTGCCGGCAACCCTCAAATCCATGAATCCCGATCCCCATTCCCTCACCCCTTCTTCCAAAGATGACGCCGTGGAAACGCTTCATGAAGGCCCGTACGATGGTCACGTCCCCCGCGAGCACCTCCGCCTGCACCGAGAGTGCCGCCGCATCCGCATTGAGCACGGACGCTTCCGCCGAGATGGCGTCTGCGGTAGCCGACATGGCAGCTGCGGCAGCCGAGACCGCTGGAGTTCGTGCTATGACGGCGGCTGCAAATGCCGAGAGCACTCGAGCTGATGTCACCCTGGCCTAGGTCGAAATCATCCACGCCAAGATCGAGGATGCACACACCAAGATATTCCAGACACCTCAGAATCCAAGATGCAACCCACGCCCGAAAAGGCGGCGGTGGCCATGGAGCACCTGCTTCCTCATGAGGTCGCCGAGCGAGAGCTGGAGATGCAGGAGGCGGTGGAGATCGAGGAGCGCCAGGAGGAGGAGTTGCGCGTGGCCAAGGTTGAGGTAGACAAGAGTTTGTCCATCTAGGAATCGACGGTGGAGTACCAACGCGAGCTCTGGCGCAACCAGTACTATGAGTACTACAATCTTGAGGGCGGCGCCGAGGACGAGGACGTGGTCGACTTCAGCAGGGGGGACGTGGAGTCCACTAACGGCGGCATGTCGCAAGGAAAAGTCATCTTTGTCTCATCTCACACCATTGATGCATAGGCCGATGCGCCAGTAGATTTGTTAAAATTATGTGTACTTAGGTTTTGTTTTTAATGCTGGTCTTTGGTTAGAGCAATGTTTAGGTCAACTGGCTCTGTTTAATTACTAAAATTGCTCGATTCAGTAAGTGTGGTCTGTCTACTGTACGCTCTTTTGTGTGCCCAAATTAGCAAGCGATGTTAAATTATGCAATGCCACACCCGGGGAAATTTCTACCAAAATTTGAATTATCAAACTCATCCCATGCGCGTAAAGCAGAAGAATCATTTGTGAAGCACACAATCGTTCAAAGTGAATGGTCCGGCGGCACCGCGCGCAAAGTTTCCCTCCATATTTCCAAAATTTTGTCCTACCGCCTGAATATCTACCCCTGCCCCCTCCCCCCTTCCCCATCACCTTTTCTCCACGACCACAAGTCACATTTACCTTGTTTCCTCCTTCTTTGCTTCCTTCCTAAGCAATAGCCGCTTCCTCGCTTGCTTCCTCGCTCTCGCCGTCTCGCATCCTACCACCGGGGTCTCCATGGTCTTCTTCAAAGACCTCTCCAACGGTTCCTCCTCCGGCGACGACTCCTTCACCACCCGGGTATGCCTCTCTTCTCTCTCTCTCGGGCTATGACTTGGTATGAAGGATTTTTGCCAGCGGACGATTTGAGTCATTTCTTCCTCTTGTAGATCCCTAGGATCAATAGTGGCAACGAATGGAGCGGGGTGGCTGAAGATCTATCTGCTCGTTGTCACCATCAATCTCCATGCATGAAGCTAGTTGTGTTTGAATCTGTGTACAGTGGGAGGAAGTTTCTGGCATGTGCAGAGAAGGTTAGACCCTCTTCCATTGTTAAAAATCATTTGTTAGATGTGATTCAGACACTGTCGCGGTCCCAACCCATTCATACCACACCTTCAACCAAACGCATCCTAAGACAATGTCACAGTTTGTACCTAGTATATAAAATTGTTGACATCTCATCAGCGGTGCCATTAGAAAATTATTTTGCACCGCTTCAGCAGTTTGTGCAGCCAACTTTGGTCAACACATCCAAGCAGCCAAGCAGTAAAATACAAAATCTTATGGCATGAAGGAACTGGGCATCGGAGCAATTAGGTGCTCCGGAGTCCAAGTCCCTAATTTTTTTCCACTGCATCGGCTCGCCAGTGCATGGCACCGGTGCGAGATGTAGCAACACTTGTCTTTACACCAGTTTTGGCATACATAGTGGACGGCCTTAGTGCTACTAGTTCTATGTTACTAAATTTGTGCATGTACACACCTATTAGTATCAATTTGTTGTCATCCAAACACTGTTGCTAGCTTGTTGCAGTTATATTTACCTTCCTCATAAAATGTTCAATTTGTTATTTATTATACACGAGTAAGAATTTGTAGCGTTGTTGTAGTTAATTATAGCTTCTGATGTTCCAGAATTTGGTTGTTGTCTCAGTAGTAATTAATTCATTTGCACATTGATCTTTTTGTGAAGATATGTCATAATTAACATGTTTTTTCAGTCTTTTAAAATAAGCATTGGTGATTTTCAATATTTCTATAAACCCATTTCCCCTACAATTGTTACTGATCTAGTTTTAAATATTATAGGATGAACGGAAGTGTTCTTACTTGGAGTGGGTTGATCAAGAGGGGCCACGGGATTTGAAGATGTGCCTAGTGAAGCTCTGGAGCATGTATGAGGAAGAGAACAGAGGTAGGCTTAGAGAAAGTGTTGTCAACGCTGAAGAATATTTGAAGATGCGGGATAAAAATAGGAAGGTGGAGAATGAGATCAGATTTTTTAAATCAGACTTTGTTAAGATGGTGTTGGCGAAGGAGGAGGCACTTTCCCAGTTGGCCAGTGCAAAACAGGTTCTTACTGAACTGAAAGCTGAGGTGGATAAGACGAACCTGGATGATCTCGATTAGGGCAATTAATATATTGTTCTTATGAAGTTGAACTAGCTATATGTTGTACTGTGTTGTTTTCATGTATCTATCGTACTATGATGTTACAATATATTTATGTGCCTGATATGAAATTGGCAAAGAACTGTTCGATATGAAATGTGAATTTGCATAATACTGGAATTATTAATTGTAAACTAATAAACCTGCTAAATGTGTCATGGAACTTTCCAAATGGTTCTAGCAATGAAAGCGCTTGTGATGGATAGCACAATGTCACATAGTTTTCTTCATTAAATCGTGTGTGATGTAGTTGATAAAAGCAAACAGTTAACCAAGGAAGAGCGTGTGTGATAGTTACACCTTTCACACATGAGCCTACACATAAAACTATGTGGGATGTACATACGAACGGAAATGTTTTCACTAGATTGACTGTGTGGGATGTACATAAGAACGGAAACATATTCTTTGGATTGACTATGTGTGATATACATACGAACAGAAAGGTTTTCCCTGGATTGACTGTGTGGGATGTACATAAGAACATAAACATATTCCTTGGATTGACTGTGTGTGATATACATACGGACATAAATGTTTTTCTGGGATTCACCATGTGGGATGTACATACAAACAGAAATGATTGGATTTCGATGCCTCACCCAATCGCACATGACTCATTTTGCCCCAGCCTGTGTCCCAGGAGGGCCTACCCCGACGATTTCTAGGTCATGTGGGAAGGACCCCCTATTGCCCACACTCATTTGGCGACGGTGCCAAATGCCGTTGCGGAAAGTGGTTAAAACCGTTTGTATAGCACCGACGCGTACCAGTGCATTAATAGGCCGATATTGCGCCCAAATATATAGCGGGCTGTTAACGGGCTCGAACTGACGATGGGCTACAATGGTGTCAAATCGTTAACGGGCCATTGGCGGGACGAATTGGCACATCTTGTATGGGCCGTGGGCTTAAATGGACCTGACACAAGTAGGCCTTATATGGGCCAGCCTGCTAATTTTTACGGGGCCAACCTTTTTCACCGGAATGGGCCACTGTTGGGCCTTGCCATGTGCCGACGTATCATAGGCGCCTCTTGTGCTATAAGTGGATGACATATGTCCCAATGCTAAGCCGACACGTGGATCCTCCGGTGAAGGACTTTATTAAAGCTCGTTTAATTTTGCAGAAGAAGAATGCCCCTGCATCATCTGAAGATTCCCGGGGTGCGCTGAATCGCAACTCCGGTCCTAAGTCTTCGGCACAAGCCGGAGCTCCCCCCAAACACGTGGCAGCCGGCATACCTCTAGCAGATTCCGATGATGTTTCAGTCACCAACTCCAAAGTCGAGAGCATAATGAATCATCACCGCCAGAGGGAAACTTTACATCATACCACCTTTGCTGATCAGGACTTTAATGCCTTTAATTCGGTGGATGCGTATCTTGGAGAGGCCCAGACAGGTCTTGAAGGGATCAGCGGCCTTTTCGCGACCATAGTGCAGGTATGTAACTAAAATAGCTTAAAAGGAGATCATGTTCCCTGACTGACTAGCCTCCAAGCCTTAATTTGGGCGGGACAGCTGAGTTAAGTATTTCTAATGATATGATTTTTGTAGGCCACAAGAGAGCAGAGCAAAAAGTTGTCCGAGGACCTAGAGGTAAGCCGTACAGAGTTGGTCGAAACTAAGGCCGAACTGGATGCGGCTAGGAAGGCCAGCAGCGAATTGTCAGATAAGTGGAAAGAACTGTTTTCACAACACGTAGAAAGGTGTACGGTGTATTGTATGTATTAACATCTTTTACTTCATACAGCCGCATGAGCTGTAAGCGATTTGCAGAAGGAGCTCGTGGCTGGTAAACGAGTGCTAACACAAAGTCAGGAGTACAAAAATGAGCTCAAGGAAGAGAATCAACAGAAGGACTAAGAAATTAGGAGTTTGAAAACTCAACTGGCACAACCGTTGGAGGAAAACCAGAAGCTGAAAGGTGCCATACTTGGTAAGTACTGATTTACCATTCTATTGGCAAGTATCATTGGTGTTTTAATGATGGTGTGAAACACCTACTTGTTAGGTCTCTTGACTGGGCTGCCTGAGGAAGAAGTAAGCACTTCTGACGGGAACCTTTTAAAGGAGCTGTCGAAGAATTACGAGAGGGCCTGAAAAGCCATGAAAAGCATGGCGAAGGCATTATGGCCATCACATGTGCCGTCAGAGAATATGGCCGAACAAGCAAGTCATTTTAAGGGAGCTTGGAGAAGGTTTGAATTATGGAAGATCTCATCTTGCCGAGAAGGAGCGCACGAGGCATGGGCTATAGTAAAGACCCGTTTCACCAAGCTAGACCCGGAGCATATGTCCCGGGTTGGTCCAGTGGGCCCTGATGGCCGAGAGATACCTCAAAGCTTGGTGTATTATGATGTGATGCAATCCGTACACCATTTTCAGAAAGATTGTCCATTAGACCAATTGATAGACAATGTCGATCAAGAGTCGTTTTGTCAATTCTATGTGTCAATGTACTTTATGTTGACCGATCTCAATCCACGTTCTTATTTTTAAAAGAATGTTGTCTTAACCGGCCATCGGCTTCTACCTCCCTGATCTTTTATCGAGAAGTGTTTCGTACAACGTGCCTTGGGGAACAAGGGGACACTTCGGGAACCATGCAATCTGGCCATCTGGCTCAAATGGACGAAACATGTGCAGAGAGTTATGTTATATTACGGTTTGACGTAAGAAACATCTTCTAATGAAAATTGTTCCTCCAATGGTTTCTTTCTTTGGGTAAAGTTATAGTCTGGATAATGAGGACATCACTAACAAAGTTACACCCACAGCCCCTACTGATACATATACAGGGCCAATTACTAGAGCTCGCGCATGCTAATCAAATTACCAAATACTTTCGTTTCTTGGTAATGATTTTAATGTTCGTGAGAATATGATGCTGCCTAAATTGGATACATTTCTCTTGCTTACAAATGAAGGGCCTAGCTTGGACAAGAAGGATGATCATTGGAGCAAGATCAAGCATGGAGATGATGGCATGCGTAATGGGAACCATAACGGAGTTACAAGTGATGATTTCAGGACTTTGAAGCCACCATAATGAGTGCGTGAAGCCATGGACGAAATATAAAAGATGACACTTCATAAATTTCATCCAGAGACTATTATAGGTGTTGCGTCACCTTATTATTACGCCAGGCATATGTAATTTCGAAATACTTGAGTATAGGCTATTTTTAGAGTCTGTATGTGTGGGGAAACAAGAGTTAGGGTTGGTTTCGGACCCCTCCTCCAAGCGCCACGAAATCCCCCCCCCCCCTCTTCCTCCATATATACAGCCCTTAGGGCGTCGTTTAGACTCTGGGTTTTGCTTAGATTACAGTTCGCCATAGCTGCACTTCGCGTACTTCATTTGTGTTCAACGACTAGACAAAGGTGTCACAGAACCCCACCTTGATCAATAAAGCTTTCCTCTTATATTCGCAATATCCAGATTGCAATCTTATTTTCTTGCTTGTTCTTCATTTGCCTGCAGGAAACAGACCTTCGTGGTCAGGCTGATCGTGCTTCGGCGTGGTCAATAACCTCTTGGAGTTGGTTTAGCGATTGCTAAGGCGCGGCGTCCTCACATGTTTGTAGTCGGATTGTCAAAGTCGAGTTCCACCAAAATGATAGCCACCATCTCATCGAAAGACGGGACACCTTTGCCTCTATCAAGTGGCATCAGATTTCCAGGTTTCTCGGTGAGATTTTATAGTTTCTTTCGTAGTTTAGATCGATTCTGTTCTTCATACCTATAGTCCATGATAAAGCCAAAAAAATATTTATGGTTAGTTCATCCTAGTGGAACCAGTATGAGCCTTTGCATAATCTTTTCTATATTTGCTTTGTTGAATTTGCGGTTGCATTGTCGTGTCAAGTTGTTGGTCTTAGCGTCTACTCCTTTAGAGTTTCGAGTTCCGTTCACAGGTTTTCACATCGCCGCTACCATATACCACCACCGCATCATCATCATCGCTGCTGTTGTATACCACCACCGCACCAACTTCATCGCCGCTGCCATATACCACCACCACATATTCACCGCCAATCCGAGTCCATATACGCCACCACCTATCCACCGCCATCACGCCAATCCGAGTCCACCTGCAACATATATCCACCACCAGTCCGAGTTCCACCAGATTCATCGCCGCCACCAGTCCGAGTTCCACCAGAATCATCTCCGCCACCAGTCCTAGTCCGAGTCCAGTATTTTGTTACTCTGTTTTGGATTTCCAGATCAGGCCATACTCCGAGTCGTGACAGAGTAGGACTCCCGAAATTACATGCTACCCGTAGTAGAAACTAGTTCCAGTTTAAAAAAAACTAAGTCTGGAAAATTCTGGCTAGGCAGTTTTTTGACCATTTGTAGACTTTTTCAAAAAAAATTGTTGCGGAGCAAAAAAATGAAAAAAAATCAGAGAGTGCTCCTCCCTTGTTTACGTGTTGCACCGTGATTTTGTTCGTGTTCTAGGCTCGCGTCTCTAGTACGGTCTAGCCTAGGACCAGCACAGTACCATCGTTGAGCGTTTATTCAACTTTGCATCTCTGAATTGACTATTGCTGACTCTTTTTGCTACCATATTATAAGCCTTCCCAGCTCCACATACATCTATGTCGTGCATTTGACTCTCCCTGGCAATCGCTCTATCTAATCTTTTGAGAGTTTGGACTACAACGGTTGCCGATCACTACCTGTTGTTTGGTAAGAACTGGTAAGATTTTGAGATTCGCTTGATGAATTTGTGACACACTAGCACCACTTCCTAGTAGTCTGTAGGATCATATTCTTGTGTGTTTCTATTGTTGCTAACCATGGCAGGATCACAAGCCGACAAGACTGACTGGGAGAACATGACGAACAAAGAGTTACATGATAAGTTTCAGCAAATGATGAGTGGACAGGTGGAAGATGTGCTAAACAGATTTGAAGAGGCCATGGAGAAGATAGATGGCATTGATAAAGCGTTTGAAACAAAGCTCGATAACAAGTTTAATGAATTCCTTGCACATCTTCCACAACCACCGCCCGCTGCACCTGTCGCACCTCTACAACAAGAACAACAACATCACCTTCCAAATAAAGTGGGACGAGCACAACGCGTTCCCCTTGAGCCTGGTCAAACTTCTAGTGCCGCTGTACCTACTGTTGATGCTTCTATAGCTCCTGCGGCTACTGCAGAGGTGGAGGACCATTACAAGGATGAGGTTTATCAAAATCAGAACTATGTGCAACCACCAGCACCACCACCACTAGGTCGTCCTCGTGCATATCATCGCAACGGTAGGGCTGCACCACCTGAGGTACGAGATCATGACCATCTTCCTAAACTAAAATTGAATATTCCACCATTTGAGGGTAGATATGTTCCTGATATATATCTTACTTGGGAGTTAGAAACTGAACAACGATTTACATGTTTACAATATCCTGAGGAGAGACGTGTTCCTGCTGTTGTTTATGCTTTCACTAGCTTTGCATGTATTTGGTGGTCTGAACATTGTAGATTATATCCTATTCCAGCTACTTGGGCTGCTTTGAAAACTGCTATGCGTACTCGTTGGGTTCCACCATATTATCAATGTGAATTACTTCAAAAATTGCAGCGTTTAAGACAGGGAAAAAATTATGTAGAAAAATATTATCAGGAATTGCAAACCGGCATGATTAGATGTGGTATTGTTGAGGAGAATGAAGCTATGCTTGCACATTTTATGGGTGGATTAAATAGAGAGATCCAGACCATTCTAGAGTATAAGGAGTATAATAATATCACTCGTTCATTCCATCTTGCTTGTAAAGCTGAACGTGAAGTGCAGGATTGACAAGCATTGGCGCGAACTAACTTTTCTGTAGGTCGACCTTCATCATGGACACCATGTGCATCTTCTACTTCCACTACACCAGCACCTCCATCAGGTGCCACCTCCAGCCATGATACAAGAAAGCAGGCACAACCACCACTATCTGCCAAGAGCACACCTGTCGGGCCTGCACAGAGCTCTTCTTCTTCCCTGGAATCAACTGAGCACACAAGTGATATTATTTGTCGTTGTTGTAAGGGAAGAGGTCATTATGCAAGAGAATGCAAATCTGAGCGTGTGATGATTGCTACTGAGGACGGTGGTTATGAGTCCGCTAGTGACTATGATGAGGAGACTTTGGCTGTTATTACATGTGAAGAACACGGTGGAGATGATTCTGAAAATGAGACGCAATACATGGCTCCTGAAGACGCTGACAGGTATGAATTTTTAGTTGCTCAACGTGTTTTGAGTGTGTAGGTCACACAAGCAGAGCAAACTCAGAGGCATAATTTGTTCCATACCAAGGGAGGTGTGAAGGAACATTCTGTTCGTCTCATCATAGATGGAGGGAGCTGCAACAACTTGGCTAGCATGGAGATGGTGGAGAAGCTATCTCTCACCACAAGACCACATCCACATCCTTACTATATCCAATGGTTCAATAACAGCGGCAAGGTTAAGGTAACACGTACTGTTTGTGTGCATTTTAGTATCTCTACATATGCTGATTATGTTGTTTGTGATGTGGTACCTATGCAAGCATGTTCCTTATTACATGGTAGACCATGGAAATTTGATAAAAATTATGTACACCATGGTAGAAACAATCAATATACTCTTGTTCATAAGGATAAACATATTACTTTGCTTCCTATGATTCCTGATTCCATTTTGAAAGATGATATTAATAGAGATAATAAAGCAAAATAGGATCACAACAAGAGTGAAAATTAGATTGTGGCAAAAGAATTTGAGCAACAAATGAAGCCTAGTAATAAACCATCTAGTGTTGCTTCTAAAATTAAATTGAAAAGTGCATGTTTAGTTGCCATCAAATCTTATATTGATGATCTAGATTTCAGCAAATCTGTTTGCTATGATTTTGTGTGCAAAGAGGCATTATTTTCATTCAAGGATGTGCCTTCCTCTTTGCCTCCTGCTGTTACTAACATTTTGCAGGAATTTGCTGACGTCTTTCCACAAGGCATGCCACCGGGATTACCACCTATTCGATGGATTGAGCATCAGAGTGACTTAATTCCCGGTGCTTCGCTACACAACAGTGCACCATACCATACCAATCCAGAGGAGACGAAGGAGATTATGCGTCAAGTCTAGGAGCTGCTCGTCAAAGGTTATATTCGTGAATCCCTTAGTCCTTGTGTTGTTCCTATTATTCTAGTGCCGAAAGAGGATGGTACATCGCATATGTGTGTTGATTGTAGAGGCATTGATAATATTACTATTCGTTATCGTCATCCTATTCCTAGGCTAGATGATATGGTTGATGAATTGAGTGGCTCTACAATATTCTCCAAAGTTGATTTGCATAGTGGATACCATCAAATTCGTATGAAATTGGGAGATGAATGGAAAACTACATTTAAAACTAAGTTTGGTTTATATGAGTGGTTAGTCATGCCTTTTTGGGTTAAGTAATGCACCTAGTACTTTCATGAGGTTAATGAACGAAGTTTTACGTGCTTTCATTGGACGATGTGTGGTAGTCTATTTTGATGATATACTGATTTATTGTAAATCTTTGGAGGAACATTTGGAACATTTATGTGCTGTTTTTATTGCTCTACGTGATGCACATTTGTTTGGTAACCTTGGAAAGTGCACCTTTTGCATCGACCAAGTATCTTTTCTTGGCTATGTTGTTACTCCACAGGGAATTGAAGTTGATAAAGCCAAGATTGAAGCTATTGAGAGTTGGCTGCAGCCCAAAACGGTCACACAAGTGAGGAGTTTCCTTGGCCTCGCTAGTTTCTATAGGCGTTTGTGAGAGATTTCAGCACCATTGATTCACCTCTCAACGAGGTTACAAAGAAGGATGTGCCTTTTGTTTGGGGTACCGCACAGGAAGAAGCCTTCACGGTATTGAAAGATAAGTTGACACATGCTCCTTTACTCCAACTTCCTGATTTTAATAAGACTATTGAGCTTGAATGTGATGCTAGTGGTATTGGATTTGGAGGTGTGTTATTACAAGATGGAAAACCTGTTGCATACTTTTCTGAAAAATTGAGTGGGCCAAGTCTGAACTATTCTACTTATGATAAAGAATTATATGCTCTTGTTTGGACCTTTGAAACATGGCAACATTATTTATAGCCCAAGGAATTTGTTATACAATCTGATCATGAATCTTTGAAACACATTAAAAGTCAAGCAAAACTGAACCGTAGACATGCTAAATGGGTTGAATTCATTGAGACTTTCCCTTATGTCATTAAACACAAGAAGGGTAAAGAAAATGTTATTGTTGATGCATTGTCTCGTCGTTATACTATGCTTTCACAACTTGACTTTAAAATATTTGGTTTGGAGACTGTCGTGGAATTGTCACGGCATATGTCCTAGAGCAAGGACTTAGTCGTAGGGCCATCGCACTAGGAAGCTTAAAGGGGTTAATCGGGACAAAGGACACAAGAGAGTTTTATACTAGTTCGGCCCCTTACGATGAAGGTAAAAGCCTATGTCTAGTTGGGTTTGGTATTGCTGAGGTTTCGATCACCAAGAGGCTTAACTCGCCGGCTTGGTTATCGACTTGTTGTTTCTTGCCCTAAGCTGCCACCGGGTCGTCCCCTTATATACACGGGTTGACGCCAAGTGGCCTACAGAGTCCCGGTCGGCTCATAATCATGTCCGACTCGGTGACTTTCTTTACATGTCTTTCTATACAAGTATTTCCTTACATGTGGCGTTTTACAATATCGGGCCTTAAGCCGGCCCCAGGCCTTTGGGCCTTCTATAAGACTTATAAACTACAAACTTGGATGTTTACTGAACTTCTTGTGTAACCGGCCATTGAAGCTAACCCGGCCCCTCCTGGGCGGGTCTCAGCTGATAGTAATATCCCCAACATTAGGCCCCAGGTTGACTTTGAACTTTGTTCTTTGTCAATCTTCAATACTTAGGCAGAATCCATCCTCTGTCTGAAAATTTCCTTAACCCGCCGTGACGTCATCTTATTGAAACACAAAAAACTTTCGTGACATCATCTTCCAACGGATCTTTCATTTTTAATGCTTTCCGGGAATCGAGGCGTCTGTTCCGTTGGATAATCATTATTGGGTCTCCTTGATTTTCGCGCCCGCCTGTTCGCGCATTCCATTATAAATAGGCATAACTTAAGTCTTTCTCATTCTCCTTTCTTCCTCATCTTCTTCCTCTCGCAACCTCCGTCGCTACTTGAGCTCCGCCATCGCCGCAACTTTCATCGTCGTTGTCAAGCTTGGCCACTACATCACCCTGAGTTCATCCAGAGAACGCGGCGACTTTTCGCGGCAGGCCTGCTTCCTGTAAGCTTTCCTCTCTCTCCCGCATCTAGATCTGTTTCTAGGTTTCACGAGTTCTTCAGTGTTCTTCATCTGTTCATCACGGGCCATGTTGTAGATCTTCTCTGCAACTTATTTTGATCCAGAAAAGAGATATAACTCGCGCGGTAGCTGTTTGGCATTCGTTTTTTATATTAGTAGATCCCTTTTACCTGTACAGATGCTTCATTATAGTCGACGAACTCCTCTGTACTATGTTTTTTAGGTCTAGAATATTTCCCTTTTTGAAACAGCCCTTTGATCCAAAATGATAATAAGAACTTGGTGAAACTTGTTTATGCCAACACTTAACTGAATTCTGCCTTCTGAGAAAATCTGTAGTCATGGCGGCTTACCACTCCGGCTTTCTTTTCCTTATATACCATTAGCCCTTAGTTAAACCGCCATTACTTGCTTTATAATTGACCATAGACTGAACCTCCATATTGTTATTTATTTTTCAGTTCGTTGCTCATCATGCCATCGAAGTCACCGACCGTCTGTAATTGGGTCCCTTCTTTCGTAACTGAGGAACGGTTAAAAGAATTCTTCATCGTTGGGTTTCTGCCTTCAAAGAATGTCATGTCTTATCATGCTCCTCACCCGGAGGAAGAACGTCCCAATCCGAAAGATGGAGAAGTGATTATCTTTACTGACCACATGAACCGGGGATTTTCACCACCGGTTCAAAATTCTTCAGAGAGGTCCTTCATTTTTTCAAACTCCATCCTCAGGACCTTGGACCCAACTCTATTTCCAATATTTGTAACTTCCAAGTGCTCTGTGAGGCGTATCTTCAGCAAGAGCCCGCCCTAGAATTGTTTAGAGAGTACTTTTATCTGAATCGCCAGAATGAATGCACCAACGGTTCTAGCTTAGATCTTGGAGGCATTTCAATTCAGCGCAGTCAGGGTGTTGTTTTTCCTCTCATCGTCTTACCGAGCCACCCAAAAGATTGGAACCAAACTTGGTTTTATTGTCAGGATACTTCTCCAGCAAACGAGAAGCCTCTGCCGGGTTATCGCCCTAGTCGTCTTGACTCCAAGTTCACCCTTCCGGATAAGCTTACCGTCGCTGAATGTAGGAAGCTTCTTCCCTCCATTAGAAGAATCAACAGCTTATTGGGTAATGGTCTAACCGGAGTAGATCTGACCCGTTGCTGGATCTCATGGCGGGTTATCCCATTAAGTCGTCGATCTCAACAGATGTATGAATATGACGGTAGCCTGGACCACCCTCTTCATCACAGCCCAGTTGAACTCACCGAAGAAGACATTTTTTCGATGTCGGCCCTTTTGGTAAATGGGAAGTACGAAGATTGCAGTATTATTGGGTTAAGTCCCTTCTGCAAGATTAATCCGGTACCAGAAGTAAGTACATTCTGATCTCTTTTTCTTTGTGTTTTGCCCAGCTATTAGTACTTAATATTGATCTTTCTTCTTGTCTTTAGAGGCCAATTCTGACTTCTGGAAGGTGAAATATGACCACGAAGCTGCCAAGAAGGCGAAACTCGCTGCCATGAACGCCAAGAAAACAGCCCGGAAATCCAAGAAGAAGAAGAAAAAAACCACTGCCGGAGATTTAATGAAGCTTGACGACTCATCTGACTCGGAGGTAGCCTTTGACTCCCTTGGCCAATTTTTTAACACTCTTATTGACACTGATCCTTACCAGGATGACACTGGGGCCAGTCAGGTTGAGGAAGTAGAGGTAACTATTATTTCCTCCGACTCAGAGTCCTTACCAAGACACAAAGTTCGTCGAGTGATCCATAAAGTAAGGTTTTCTAACCCTTTAGCTCACTTGGATCCCAACTTTCATTTGAAAAAGCAGCAACATGAAAGCCGCCGTGAAGTTGGAATTGAGGATGAACCGGTTGTTGTCCTTCAACAGACCCCTCAGAAACGCCCGAATGAGGTTTAATTATTACTGTTTTAACACGTTTTGATGAATCCTGCTTCTTACATTTCTTTTAACTCTTTCCTTTATCCTTTCAGGAGGTGTCTCATTCTTTAGATGACTCATCGTAAACACAATTGCCGTCTTTCAAGACTGCTCCTGGCTAATCAGAACTTTTCCTTTCTTCCAGGTTGCTCAATTGTATCTTAACGCTGACAATTCTGCTATATTATTCTTTAGTGGCCAAGCTAAATCCAAGAAATCAAAGGGGGCTAGACCGGCGGAAGACCTGCCAATACTAGCATCTGAGCCGGCTAGGCCACCTTCTCCATTAACTACCGCCCCAGAAGACCCGCCGATCAATGAAGCAAATCCTTCAGAGCCATCCCTTGACAACACCACTATGAATCCTTCCACCGTTGGACCGTCAAGCTCAACTGACCCGCCGTCTCCACGTGTTTAAGATGTTCAAATTACTGGGAGCCGCTTCGTTGAGCCAGGGAACCCAACGGCATTGGCTAAGTGCATAGCTAAGCAGGAAGCATTGGAAAGGCAAAAGGTTCGCTTTGATGTTGCCAACTACGACCGTCTTAATGCCAGTGATATCATATCCGGCTATCTCAGTCATGTCCACTCCAGTCGTAAGTCTGAGATCGAGATGGTCAAGCAACTTCAGTTGAAATATGAGTTATGTTATTTCCGGTTTACCAATATTCCTTCAGCCCCCAAGTCTTCAGCTTTATGAGAGAAGCGTAATAACCTATAGACTTAAAATATAGGCTGAGACATTTTACCTCTGAATCACTGCCTGATAGAAACAAAACTTGACCCATAGTCCCCAAGGACCGGTTTATTTTGAGCATTAATGAATCGGTACTTTTAGAACTAAACCCGCCTTCAAAATACTTAACACTCCGGTTTAAACTGGAAAAAACTTGTTGAACTGCATGCATTAGCCCCCAAGTGCCAAGTGATGTTACTTTGGAAAGGACTTGGGACTTCAAATATGTTGGTAGAGTCATAAAAATTTGATTTACCATACATTAGCCCCCAAGTGTCAAGTGGTTTATTCATAAAGTACTTGAGACTTGAATCTTGAAATTGGATACTGGAATTTGAAACCAAGTCCCGATTTATCTGAATGTTTTCACATAATACATTGTCTGAACTGAACTCCCAATTGACTGATACAAAGACCCGGCTAGCGAACCAGGAATCAGAAATTAAATCTTCCACCTCCCAACTGCAAATAAGCCTTTCTGAAACGGAGAAGTTGAAGACCGACTTTGCTGCCAAAGAGAAAACTTGGGCAGATGAGAAGATACTTCTGACCCGGTGAGCTGAGACAGCCGAGACAGCTCTGAAGGAAATTTCAACCGAACTGAATGGTTTAAAAGGCCGGGTGTCTCAGATGGTCGCTGCTATCTTTGGTAAGCTTCCTGATTTGATCTTTATATGTGTTTCTTGTCAAACCGGAATATGATCCATCAACTGACTGTGAAAAATGCATGTAGGTCCGCGAAGTAAGAATCTAAACCAAGACCCGTTGATTAAGATGAAAGTCGTGTACACTTTAACTGCACAATTGTATATCGGCGCACAACGAGCTCTGGCTGCCATCTCTCCTACTAATCAAGGGTCTAACCGGATCAGTGATGTCTTGAAGAAGCTGTCCATTCTCCCTGCCAGATTCCAAGAGGTGAAATGCTCCTGTGCGCGAGCCGGAGCATTGACTGCCCTAAGCCGCTCCAAGGCTTGGGTACCAGATCTAGACCCGGTAGATGTGGCAAGAGGTTATCCTACCGTGAAGGAGGACGGGTCTCCTTTTGATCAGGATGACTTTATAGCCTGTGTCCGTGAAGTCCGGCCTCAGGCGACTAGCCTTGGAGATGATACCAATGTGGACAAGTATCAACCGGGTTTTGATAATGAGAATAAGAAGGTGGCCCCTCCTTCCTATAAAGTAACCGACTTGATCCCACCGGTGAGAGAAGACACATTTGCCCCAAAAGTTGATCCGGTTGGCCTGATTGATGATGAAGCTGAATTTGTCGCCATGAACGGCTATGACTGGTCAAAACCCAACTTCCAGCAGATTCAAGATGTTGAACCGATGAGGGAAGGACAATGATCATCTTCATGGGCTTTAGAAAGCCTTGTAATAGCTTAGCTGCTAAAAACACCGTATGTCTGCTTATGCCATCGCGCATAAAACACTTCTATGTGAATCTGTGCTTCCGGGTGCCAATTTTTTAATGCTTTTCTTATGCCTCGTTTAATGCTTGTCTCTGCAATGTTTAAACTCTGTTCCTGTGAACACAAGGAAAAAAGAAAAGGCCTGGCAAGGCGGTTTACAAACAACTGGGTTGAAACACCTCTTTTACAACTCGTATCTCCACCTCAAAGAACAGAGACAAATATAAATAAAGGATAAGGTTTAATACTAACTCTTAAATTAACGCAACCGGTAAGCGCGTGTAAATAAGAATTATACCTTGTCCTTGTGGATTCTTAGGCCACTGGCTCAAATGACCCGGGTGATGAATTTGAGAATTCAATATAAAAGTTAAGACTCCTTGAACATTCAATAATCATCATATCTCAGTAGCTCGTACCTTCGGATCCTTAGACCACCAGCTTGGATAACCAAGGCGGCTGTGTTGCCCAATAGTTGAGCCGGCGAAGCGAATTAGGCCATCTCATTTGTAATATTGAAACAACAAAAACTCAAAGGCAAGCAACAGATAACAAACATAATTTTAACTCTGTATTTAAAAGATTGGGGGTTTCTGATTCGAATACGATCAGTAAACCGGACCAAAGGGGTTAAGCTAAGGTTCGAATACGACCATATAGCCCCCAGTGGCTTTGGCGTTGCACCGATCAAGAGGGTACCGACAGTTATGTTCTCTTTGGTTTGAATATGACCTATGTTTGAACAGGAAGCCCCCAAATGACCTTGAGAGGTTTTTAACGACCCTGATTCGAATACGATCCAAGTCGGCTCAAAAGGGGTTAAGCTATGATTCAGATACGATCAAGAAGCCCCCAAGTGAGTTTGGCCTTGAGCCGATCAAAAGGGTTATGACAGCTATGTTCTCTTTGGTTTGAATACGACCTATGTTTAACAGGAATCCCCCAAGTTACCATGATATTTACAGCTAGATTCGAATACGATCATAAGCCGGACTAGAAAAGGTTAAACTTGATTCAAATATGATCAGCTCCTTAATAGTCATTTGTGAAAAGTAATAAAGATGCATAATCTTTGAAAAGAAAAGAGACCGATGGTCTTACTTTATTGCTTATCATCGTATATACAGGATGAACGTACGTACAGGATGAGAGCCGGTGGCTCAGGTATAGTACGGCCGAAGTTGAGCAATGTTCCATGGCCGGCGGGTCTCCTCTTCCGACTTACGTGAGTCTGCATGCTCTCAAACGTCAATGACGTAGTAAGACTCGTTGTTTAAATTTTTACTGACAACAAAGGGTCCTTCCCAAGGTGGGGATAACTTGTGTGCATCTGAAAGATCTTGGATGAGCCGGAGCACCAAGTCGCCTTCCTGAAAAGTCCTGGTCTTAACCCGGCGACTGTGATAACGACGCAGGTCCTGTTGATAGATTGCTGACCGTGCTGCTGCTAAGTCTCTTTCTTCATCCAACAAGTCAAGCGCATACTGTCTGGCTTTTTCATTGTTAGCTTCAACATAAGCCGCCACGTGGGACGAGTCATGACGGATGTCACTGGGCAATACTGCTTCTGCCCCATAAACCATGAAGAAGGGTGTGTAACCCGTAGACCTGTTGGGTGTAGTATTGATGCTCCATAACACTGAAGGCAACTCCTCTACCCAACAACCTGGTGTTCGCTGTAAAGGAACCATAAGCCGGGGCTTTATCCCTTTCAGAATTTCTTGATTGGCACTCTCAGCTTGACCATTGGATTGAGGATGAGCTACAGAAGAAACATCAAGCCGGATGTGCTCTCGCTGACAAAACTCTTCCATAGCCCCTTGGGATAGATTGGTGCCATTGTCTGTGATAATACTGTGTGGAAAACCGAAACAGAAGATTATTTTCTTCATGAACTGAACCGCCGTGGCTGCATCACACTTACTCACAGGCTCCGCCTCAACCCATTTAGTTAACTTATCAACAGCCACCAGGAGATGTGTCTTCTTGTCCTTAGACCTTTTGAAAGGTCCCACCATGTCAAGCCCCCAGACTGCAAATGGCCAAGTGATTGGAATCATCTGGAGCTCTTGAGCCAGCACATGCGCTTGCCGTGCAAATTTCTGACATCCATCACATCTATTGACCAGATCTTATGCATCAGCGTGAGCCGTCAACCAGTAAAAACCATGAAGAAACGCCTTGGCCACTAAAGATTTTGACCCAGCGTGATGAACACAATCGCCTTCATGGATCTCACGAAGGATTTCTTGACCTTCTTCGGGGGAAACACACCGTTGAAACGCTCCCGAAACACTACGATGAAATAACTCTCCATCCAAAACCGTCATGGACTTAGACCGCCGGGTTATCTGTCGAGCCAGAGTCTCATCTGCTGGCAATTCTCCCCGGGTCATGTAAGCCAAGAACGGCACCGTCCAATCTGGGATGACATGAAGAGCTGCCACCAACTGCGCCTCCGGTTCAGGAACAACTAAATCTTCTTCTGTGGGCAACTTGACAGAGGGGTTATGCAAAACATCTAAAAAGGTGTTGGGTGGTACCGGCTTACGTTGAGACCCCAGCCGGCTCAAAGCATCAGCTGCTTCGTTCTTTCAACGGTCAATGTGTTCGACCTGATAACCTTTAAAATACCCTGCAACAACATCGACCTCTCAGCGATAAGCCGCCATGAGAGGGTCTTTGGAATCCCACTTGCCAGACACCTGCTGAGCCACTAGATCTGAATCACCAAGACATCTGACCTGGCTCAAGCTCATCTCCATTGCCACTCAAAGACCATGGAGCAATGCTTCATAATCTGCTGCGTTGTTAGTGCACGGAAACATCAATCGTAACACAGAACAAAATTTATCACCTCGTGGGGAAGTTAATACAACTCCAGCCCCCGAGCCCTCCAATTGCCTGGACCCATCAAAATGAATAGTCCAATATGTGTTGTCCGGCTTTTCTTCTGGCATCTGCATCTCTGTCCAGTCATTGATGAAGTCAACCAGGGCTTGAGACTTAATTGCAGTGCATGGAACATACTTCAGCCCATGAGACCCAAGCTCAATTGCCCACTTGGCAACTCGCCCTGTAGCTTCTCTGTTTTGAATAATGTCTCCCAATGGAGCAGAGCTAACCACAGTGATTGGATGTCCCTAAAAGTAATGCTTAAGCTTCCGGCTTGCCATGAACACCCCATAAACAAGCTTCTGCCAATGTGAATATCGTTGCTTAGACTCAATTAGCACTTCACTGACATAATAAACCGGCCGCTGAACCGGATGCTCCTTGCCAGCCTCCTTGCGCTCTACCACCATAGCCACACTAACAGCCCGTGAATTGGCAGCTACATATAACAATAGCGACTCTTTCTCAATTGGAGCAGCTAGGACCGGCGGCTCAACCAATTGCGCCTTTAGATCCTCAAAAGCGGCGTTCGCAGCATCGCTCCAAACAAACACATCTGTTTTCTTCATCAACTGATACAGAGGCATAGCCTTTTCCCCTAACCGGCTTATGAACCGGCCCAAAGCAGCCACATGACCCGCCAGTCGTTGAACATCATTAATGCAGGTTGGTTTAGCCAGGGATGTAATTGCCTTGATCTTCTCCGGGTTAGCTTCAATACCTCGGTTGGACACCAAAAAACCCAAAAGTTTGCCAGCTGGCACTCCAAAAACACACTTGGCCGGGTTAAGCATCATCTTGTAAACCCGAATATTATCAAAAGTCTCTTTCAAGTCTGTGACCAAGGTTTCCTCTTCCCTGGACTTTACTACTATATCATCCACATAGGCATGAACATTGCGCCCAATTTGATCATGAAGACAATTCTGCACACACCGTTGGTAAGTCGCCTGAGCACTCTTGAGCCCAAAAGGCATAGACACATAGCAGAAAGCCCCAAAAGGAGTTATAAATGTTGTCTTCTCTTGATCCTTGACTGCCATCTTAATCTGATGATACCCGGAGTAAGCATGTAAGAAACTCAACCGTGCGCAACCCGTCGTAGCATCAATGATCTGATCAATACGGGGAAGAGCAAAAGGATCAGCCGGACAGGCCTTGTTTTAATCTGTGTGATCCACACACTTACGCCAGGTGCCATTCTTTTTGAGCACGAGCACCGGGTTAGCTAACCATTCTGGGTGAAATACCTCCACAATGAACCCGACCGCCAAGAGCCGGGTCACCTCTTCTCCAATGGCCTTGCACCTTTCTTCATTGAACCGGCCAAGAAATTGTTTGACAGGTTTGAACTTTGGATCGATATTAAGAGTGTGCTCAACGAATTCCCTTGGGACACCCGGCATGTCTGAAGGTTTCCATGCAAAGATGTCCCAGTTCTCATGGATGAACTCGATGAGCGCGCTCTCCTATTTCGGATCCAAGTTCGCGCTGATGATGAACTGTTTGGATGAATCGCTAGTCACAAAGTCAACCATCTTAGTGTCATCCACCGATTTGAACTTTAACTCCGGCTCATGCTCTGTTGTTGGTTTCTTTAATGACGTCATGTCCGCCGGGTCAACATGATCCTTGTAGAATTTCAACTCCTCTATTGCACAAACAGATTCAGCATAGGCAGCATCCCCTCTTCACATTCCAAGGAGATCTTCCGGCTCCCATGGACTGTAATGGTGCCCTTGTGACCCGGCATCTTGAGCTGTAAATACACGTAACACGACCGAGCCATGAACCTGGCCTAAGCTGGTCGCTCAATCAGAGCATGATATGGGCTTTTGATCTTAACCACTTCAAAGGTTAATTTTTCTGCCCTGGAGTCATACTCATCCCCAAAGGCTACCTCCAGCTCGATCTTACCAACTGGGTATGCCGACTTACCGGGTACTACACCATGAAAAACAGTGTTGGATTATTTAAACTTTTTATCCGTCAATCCCATCCGGCGGAACGTCTCATAGTAAAGGATGTTGATGCTGCTGCCTCCATCCATGAGTACCTTAGTAAACTTATACCCACCAACATGAGGTGCCACTACCAAAGCCAAGTGACCCAGATTATCAACCCGGGGCGGGTGGTACTCTCTGCCCCACACAATAGGCTGCTCCGACCAACGTAGATAACGTGGGATTGCCGGTTCAACGGCATTGACATCCCTCTTGTGGAGTTTCTGGTCTCTCTTACATAAACTGGTAGTAAAGACATGATACTGTCCGCTACTCAACTGCTTCGGCTTGCTCTGATAGCCGGATTGTTGCTGCTGTTGATTCCCTTGGTTGTGTTGCTGATTATATCCTCCCTGGTGACCGGGATGTCCCTGACCATGAAAACCTCCTCCGCTTGAACCGACGCCCGGGCCCTGAAAGCCACCTCCAACTGGGCCGCCACTCGGGCCGTGACCCCCATCAAATGCATTTGAATTTTTAAACGCCTTCATGATCGTGCAATCCTTCCACAAGTGGGTGGCTGGCTTCTCTCGGGTGTCGTGTTTTGGACAAGGTTCATTCAACAACTGCTCAAGGGTGGGGCCCGACCCACCCGATCGAGGGGGTTGTCTGCCCTTGCGCCGCTGATTACCACCCTGCACATTAGTATTAGCAACAAACTCATCAGCCTTACGCTTATTACCTCCTTGATTTCCCGGGTCATGCTGGTGACCTTTGCCGTTCTTCTTTCCCTTCATTGATTTTTCTTCATCAGATGCCAGGTCTTTGGTGGTGTCAGAATCGGCATACTTGACAAGAGCCTCCATCAATGTTCCCATGTCATTACAGTCACGTTTAAGCCGCCCCAACTTTTGCTTCAGAGGCTCAAAACGGCAACTCTTCTCCAACATCAAAACTGCTGAGCCAACATCCATCTTATCAGATGAATGTATTATCTCCTTGAACCGGTGCACCCAATGGGTTGTAGATTCTCCATCCTCTTGCTTGCAATTGGTCAGATCCACAATCGACATTGGTTGTTTACACGTGTCTTTAAAGTTCTGGATGAACCATGCCTTTAACTCTGCCCATGAGCCGATGGAGTTGAGTGGTAATCCTTTCAACTAGGTCCGAGCCGTTCCATCCAACATCATGGTAAAATACTTGGCCATTACAGCATCAATAACCTCCAATAGCTCCATAGCCATCTCATAACTCTCAATCCAAGCCCCCGGCTGTAAGTCAGCCATGTAGTTAGGCACCTTACGAGGTCCCTTGAAATCCTTGGGCAACCGCTCATTGCGTATGGCTGGGACCAGGCAAGGTACGCCTCCGGTTCTTTTAGCCACCCCTGCCTCAACCGAGGTCGCTGGATAAGCCGGAAAGGTTTGGTGAGCCGCCTGCTCTGCTGCTATCTGAGCCGCCCGTTCTGGCTCTTGATGAATCCTCTCCTGATGCGCCAAGTTAAGAGCTCCAGCCCGCACCGGCTCATACCTATATGGCCGGTTGTGACGTTGAGCATTACATGAGATTTCTGCAGATTCCATGCGCCTACTATAACTCGGGCTCCGGCTTGGGCGAGGAGTTGAATGAATATTGTCTCGGTTGTAGGAGTATGCATCCTGCTGGGCCAAAGCTGTCTGAAGTAGTTTTCTTACCCTCCGGGTTTCAATTGCTGCTGGCGAGTCACCTTCCATCGGGAGAGCTGCCAATCGAGCCGACGCCGCAATGAGGTTCTCCATGGGGATGGAGAAGTGACCCGGGGTGTTTATATATAACAAGGAGGAGCTGTATTCATGCGCGGCGGCTCCATGGTGTGTGGTTGAACTGGTGCTCCGGGCGTCTCGACCCGGTTTACCTCCGGCGGGTTGCTCCCTCCAGCTCCGGGTGTATGGAACAGATTCCTCGGATCCAGTGTGAGAGGCAGACATGACTGAGTTTTCTGACGCCTCCTCCTCATGACTTTGTTTGACGCATTAAGATCCACGGAGAGTCGGAAGGTTTCCACTTGAAGCTGCTGAGCACGAGCATCCAAAGCTGCTCGTTCTGCTGCCATCCGGGTTTCCTCCGCAGCCAAATTTTCCTTAGCTTGCACCATCTCCTCCCGCATGCGAGCCACTTCCGCGTCATGCTGGGCTTTATCCGCCGGCTCTACCGCAGCGGTTAACAGTGTTGTCAGCTTATCCATGAGGTCCATGAGAACCTGAGCCGGGGGGCGCGCGGGGTCTCCTGACCCGGCAGCTGCCGACCCGGTGGCTGCCGCTCTTGCTGCGGTGGAGTTCTGCCCGGGCTGTGTCCCTGCCATGAAGACTCCGGCCCAATTCGGCGGCTCAAGGGGCTCCGGAATACTGCTGCCATCGGAATAGCCCCCGAGCATGCCGTCTTGCAGTTGGTACAATGAGTCCGTCTCACCCGTTGAAGATGCAATATCAGAGCAGACGACCGTCTCCCCACCTTCCATTGATCCTTCGGAGTATTCACCGCCATGGACGTAGCCTAAGAAGGCATGCTTCATGACAGATTGAACACGGGCGGACCCGGCACGCTGAGCCATTTTGATGAGGTCGGTGTGGACATCCGGCTCAGGGCCTGACTCGCCAATCCGGCCAATGAAGACGTGGATTCCGCCGAAGGGGACCCGGTACTCGTACTCGATTGATCCGGCCTCGGGGGCCCAGCCTTCGTCGTTGATGTAAATCTTGCCGCGACGACTCTTGGTCATCCGGCCCACAGCGTATCCCTTGAGCCCCTAGAAGTTGCCCTTCAAGAACTCAAATCCACCATGCGCTGGCCCCTCGGTGGGCGCCAACTATCATGGAATTGTCATGGCAGATGTCCTAGAGCAAGGACTTAGTCGTAGGGCCATCGCACTAGGAAGCTTAAAGGGGTTAATTGGGACAAAGGACACGAGAGAGTTTTATACTAGTTCGGCCCCTTACGATTAAGGTAAAAGCCTACGTCTAGTTGGGTTTGGTATTGCTAAGGTTTCGATCACCAAGAGGCTTAACTCACTGGCTTGGTTATCGACTTGTTGTTTCTTGCCCTAAACCACCACCGGGTCGTCCCCTTATATACACGGGTTGACGCCAGGTGGCCTACAGAGTCTCGGCCGGCTCATAATCGTGTCCGGCTCGGTGACTTTCTTTACATGTCTTTCTGTACAAGTATTTCCTTACATGTGGCATTTTACAATATCAGGCCTTAAGCCAGCCCCAGGCCTTTGGGCCTTCTATAAGACTTATAAACTACAAACTTGGATGTTTACTGAACTTCTTGCGTAACCCGGCATTGAAGCTGACCCGGCCCCTCCTGGGCGGGTCTCAGCTGATAGTAATATCCCCAACAGAGACCATCAAAGATAAATATGTGCATGATGCTGAATTTAAATATGTATTGCAGAATTGTAAGGAAGGGAGAACTTGGAACGAGTTCATTGTTAACGATGGATTTGTGTTTCGTGCTAACAAGCTATGTATTTCAGCTAGCTCCGTTCATCTTTTGCTGTTGCAGGAGGCGCATAGAGGAGTATTAATGGGACAGTTGGCATGAAGAAGACGGAGTATATACTTGCTACTCATTTCTTATGGCCAAATATGAGACGGGATGTTGAGCATTTTGTTGCTCGCTGCACTACATTTCAAAAAGTTAAGTCACGACCCAATCCTCATGGTTTGTATATGCCTTTGCCTGTACCTAGTGTTCCTTGTGAGGATATATCTATGGACTTTGTTTTAGGTTTACCTCGAACAAAGAAGGGGAGGGATAGCATATTTGTTGTCGTGGATAGGTTCTCGAAAATGGTACACTTTATAGCATGTCATAAAAGCGATGATGCTGTTAATGTTGCTGATTTGTTCTTTCGAGAAATTATTTGCTTGCATGGTGTGCCAAATACTATTGTTTCAGATCGTGATACTAAATTTCTTAGCCACTTTTGGAGATGTTTAGGGGCTAAGTTGGGGACTAAACTTCTTTTTAGTACTACATGTAATCCCCAAACTAATGGACAAACTGAAGTAGTCAATAGAACATTGTCTACCATGCTTAGGGCTATTTTGAATAATAACAAGAAAATGTGGGAAGAGTGCTTGCCTCATATTGAATTTGCTTATAATCGGTTGCTGCATTCTACTACTAAGATGTGCCCTTTTGAAATTATGTATGGTTTTTCCTACCTCGTGCACCTATTGATTTGTTGCCTCTTCCATCTTCAAAGAAGGTCAATTTTGATGCTAAACAACATGCTGAATTGATATAAAAATGCATGAGTTAACTAAGGAAAATATTGAGCACCTGAATGCTAAATATAAACTTGTTGGAGATAAGGGTAGAAAATGTGTTGTCTTTGCACCTGGAGGTCTTGTTTGGTTACATTTGCGTAAGGATAGGTTTGCTAATTTGCACAAGTCAAAGCTAATGCCACGTGCTGATGGTCCTTTTAAGGTGTTAGAAAAATAAATGATAATGCATATAAACTTGAGTTGCCAGCAGATTTTGGGGTTAGTCCCACTTTTAACATTGCAGATTTGAAGCCTTACTTGGGTGAGGAAGATGAGCTTCCATCGAGGACGACTTCAATTCAAGAAGGGGAGGATGATAAGGACATCACTAACAAAGTTACACCCACAGCCCCTACTAATATATATATACACGACCAATTACTAGAGCTCATGCACGCCAATTAAATTATCAAGTACTTTCGTTTCTTGGTAATGATTTTAATGTTCGTCAAAATATGATGCTACCTAAATTGGATACATTTATCTTGCTTACAAATTAAGGGCCTTGCTTGGACAAGAAGGATGATCATTGGAGCAAGATCAAGCATGGAGCTGATGGCATGCGCAAGGGGATCCAGAACGGAGTTACTAGTGACGATTTCAAGATTTTGAATCCACCATAATGAGTGTGTGAAGCTTTGGATAAAATATACAAGATGACACTTCATAAATTTCGTCCAGATGCTATTATAGGTGCTGCGTCACCTTATTATTGGGTCAGGACCATGTAATTTCGAAATACTTGAGTATAGGTTGTTTTTAGAGTCCATATGTGTGGGGAAACAAGAGTTAGGTTTGGTTTCGGACCCCTCCTCCAAGGGCCACGAAATTCCCCCCTCTTCCTCCATATATACAGCCCTTAGGGCGTCATTTAGACTTTGGGTTTTGTTTAGATTAAAAGTTCACCATAGCTGCAACTTTGCGTACTTCATTTGTGTTCAACGACCAGACAAAGGCGTCACAGAACCCCACCTTGATCAATAAAGTTTTCCTCTTATATTCACAATATCCATATTGCAATCTTAGTTTCTTGCTTGTTCTTTGTTTGCCTACAAGAAATTGACCTTCCTGGCTAGGTTGATCATGCTCCGGCGTGGTCAATAACCTCTCGGAGTTGGTTTAGTGATTGCTAAGGCGCGACGTCCTCGCACGTTCGTAGTTGCATCGTCAAAGTAGACTTCCACCAAAATGATAGCCACCATCTTATCAAAAGACGGGACACCATTGCCTCTATCACCGGATACGTGAGATCAACAAAGACCAATGGCTGCGAAAAAACCCTGGTGATAAGCGCGAGGCTATATTAACTTCCCTTAGGCCGACTTATTCTATTTTGTAAGAACGCTAGCTCTTGGATTCACCCGTCTAAGGTATGGTCCCAGATGACTCGGTCGTAACAATCGCAGAGGTGCTCCCTTTACTCCTAGCCGAACAATCGGGAACGTAGGGGTAAGCATAGGAGTTAGGCAACCCAGCTTGGCAAAGATCTTGAGTTAAATAAGTGCATATTTTAGCTTGAAAGATATGAGAAGGCTGTAATCGGAACAAATGCAATTTATATTGAGTATATTATTCGGCTCCTCTAGGGAGCCCCCATGCAAAGCTGGGTGTTACATTCAATGATGTGTATAGTATAGGCTTAGCGTGGTTCAGTTTAGCCGAACTCTCGCCATATCAAAAGTAATAGGAAAAATAAGAAAAAAGAGGTGAGGATGTATGCGTGGGGTTATGCCGAACTCAGACGTAAAAGTGCGGCAGCCAGGCTACGTTTGTCACACCCTAGCTAGTCATGCATTAGAGTGTTGCATCATGTTTACTCTTTCATCAGAAACTTGAAATGGGGATGACAGAACCCCCAGTCCCCTCTGAAACCAACTAGGGTTACTAAAATAATTTTTCAATGAACCTGAAATGCCCTTCTAAAATGCCCATCATTTTTGCCTTGGTTCAGAACCTCTGCCAAAATTGGTGCACATTTTCCTAGGCCATCCTAGGGTTTTTGAATTAAATCATAAATATTTGAATTTGGGCATTTAAAATAATATAAAATATTTAAATGCTCAAATATCTCCAAACTAAAATGTTTCATGTTGGAAATAATCCAACTATGGGCCAGGAATAGTTTGGTGATTTTTGAAGTTGCCTAGGTATTTTATTAAATTCAACAAAGTTGCAGATATATTAAATAAAAAACAGAAACAGAAAAAAGGGGAAAACTTACCTGTCGCCCACCAGCTAGCCCACCTGGCCGGCCCAGCCCGGCCACCGCTCCAGCGAGCTGCTTGGCTTGCCAGGCAGGCAGCCAAGGTGCTCGGCGGCGGCACCGCAGCTCGCCACGCAGCTGCTCGCCGCCTCGCCGCCTCCCTCGCCCGGCTAACGCCGTGAACCGGCCTCCCTCTCTCCCCCGAACCCCCCAGACACCCCTCTCCTCTCCAGCTCCTCCCCCTCGCACGCCCCAGCCATGGCCGACGCCATCGCCGCCACCCCCTCGCCGTAGCCACACCCTCCGTCCACCCCACGCCGTGCCACCGTGTCCAGGAGCTTCGCCGCCGTCCACTTCATCGAGCTAGCCGAGCCCCGTGTGCTCGAGCGGCCCGAGACCACCGCACCGACCTCGCCCGAGCTCGCCGTCGCCGGAGATCCCTTTCAACGCCGTCGCTGCCTCAGCTCGTCCCCGACCCCGGCGGTGGCCTCTACGGGAGCGCTGTGAGCCTAGCTACTCCTCCGACCCTCTCTCTCTCATTCCCGAGCCGTGTAGCCACCGCACGAGGATCACACGCCCGCACCGTCGCGGACCTCGTCGCCGACGTGCTTCCGGCCACACTCCGGCCACAAGATGGTGTCCATCTTGCTCACCGAGTCCCACAGCACCTAGCTAGCCACTCCACGAGCCTCACCGACCCCTCTAGCACCAAGTTCATCCTCGACCGAACCCCGGTGGCCGCCAAAGTCGTCGCCGGCGCCAACTCCGGCCACCCCGACCCCAACGGACTCCGCCAAGAGCTGCGGTTTGTCCTCAGCTCCACTCCGGTGGTCTTCGCGGTCCATTTGGTGGCCGAAATGGCCAAAACCACTCCCGCCGCCGCGTCGGGCTCGCCGGCGGCTAAACGCCGGCAGCCGACTTTGACTTTGACCATGGGTGGGCCCTGGTTGACTCCCCTGAGTCAATGACAGGTGGGGCCCAGCCCTGCTAATTATACAGGATTAGTTTTAATTAAATCTTAATTAAAATAATCACCCTGACATGCGGGACCCACTGTCAGGTTTGACCCAGACCTGTTCCGTTGACCTGCTGACGTCACACTGACGTCAGGCTGACGCGGTAATTGATTTTCTGGATTTAAATTAAATCAGGAAATTCCAGAATATTATTTAGACTTCAAAAATTCATAACTTTTATTCTGTAACTCCAAATTGGACAAATTATATATGAAAAATGATCAGAAAAATCCAATCTATCCATCTGTACTATTTTCATGCATGATCAAACAAGTTAACTTGATGTTTTAAGCAGAACAAGGAAAAGCACTTTAAAAGACCATATTTGAATTTGAAATTTGAATCCTTGATTCAAATTTGTTCAAACCCCTCTGGTTTTAGTTGCATTATCCCAACACACTCATATTGCCATGTTTCATGCATGCATCATATTGTTGCACATTGTTGGGTGATGCTTGTGTATCGATGTCCTTTGCGACAGGTTCTGCCCCCGAGGAGTACCGTGATTACCCTAACGAAGAACCATATCAGTGCATCGAACCATCAGGCAAGCAACCAACCATTTGATCATATCGATACAATCCCATGTTCTCGCTCCTGCTCTCTTTTACTGCATTAAGACAACGCGATTCAAACTGCTGTGTGCTACGGTAGTTGAACCCATTTCCTCTGCATGACCTGTCATTGCCACAGTAACTAGATGAAACCCACTAGCATGTGTAGGAGTTGATTGAGCCCTATGTATGTGTTGTTCCTACCTTGCTATGCCTGCTATGCTTAGAGTCGTGTCAGGTCTGGTTCATCTGGGTGATGGGCTAGAGTGAAATGATTATGTCGGTAATGAGAGTGGTGTGGTGAACACGTTTTGGTAAAGGTATCGATGAGAGGCCATGTAGGAGTACATGGTGGGTTGTTTCATTGAAGCCGACCTTAAGCACTGAGATCTGTATGTGTGATTTAAGAATCAGCTACTACCATGCATTGGGCCCGAAACCAATGGACCCTCTCGACTTCTTATTCACCCTAGTTCTCCGTCCAGGAGTTGCAAGTAGTTTCTGGTGTTTGTAGCCTACTGGAGGCCGTGGACAGCGCTGACCGTAGGGGTGGGCCGTGATGCGGTAGGTACGTGGCACGGTGTACCGAATACCCGTCAGGTATCTCGGGAACCCTGCTCACATCGTTCGGGGCCGTATGGGAAACCTCGGCCGGACTCCCTGCGGATGGAACCTGAATAGGCGATAAACCTGGACCGGAGGCTTAGGTGATTAGGTAGGTCATGGCCGACACCCACGTTGGGCTTCCGCTTGAAGGTGGCCGAGTACATGTCGTGTAAGCGACGGTAAGTGGTGAGAGCGTGTATGAAGAAGTACACCCCTGCAGGGTTAACATGATCTATTCGAATAGCCGCGTCCGCGGTAAAGGACTACTTGGTTGCCTATACAGTTCATAGACAAGTAAATGGAAACTACTAAAAGCCTCAAGATAAGTGTGAGTGCCGAGGATGGCTCTTCCGTAGGAAGACGGAGCTGGATCCTCGGTAGTGTATTGAAGTGGTGAGTAGTGGAATCGTGTGCGCAAAACCATTTCAAGTTGGAGTATCGTAGGATAGCCTAGCCAAGAGTCAAAGCTGGCTTGCTGCAATAACTCCACCAACCCTTCTTGATACTATGCATGTATGTAGGATCTGATGTAAGTCTTGCTGAGTACCCTTGTACTCATGTTGCTATAATCTACATTTTTACAGAAGACGCTGCAACCCCTTCTGATGGGTTCTATGTAGACGTTGACATCAACGAGTAGGCTAAAGACCCAGGTGGTGACCCTGAGCTTGTGAAGGACCACGTAGTATAGCTAGGCTTTCCAAGTCTCTTTTATTTTACTAGTTGTCTGTACTCAGACAAGTTACTTCCGCTGCTGGTTTGTATGACTGTATGACTTGTATGTTGGGTCATGAGACCCGTACCTTTGTGTATGATATGTATGGCTCCCCGAGCCTTAAATAAAGTACTTGTGTCGTAGAGTCATGTTGTGATGCTTCGTTGTATTTGCACATATCGAGCATATTGTGTGTATGATTGAAATGCTTGGTATGTGTGGGATCTGACTATCTAGTTGTTTATCTTTAGTAGCCTCTCTTACCGGGAAATGTCTCCTAGTGTTACCGCTGAGCCATGGTAGCTTGCTACTGCTCTGGAACACTTAGGCTGGCCGGCATGTGTCCTTCTTCGTTCCTGTGTCTGTCCCTTCGGGGAAATGTCACGCTTTGAGTACCGGAGTCCTGTTAGCCCGCTACAGCCCGGTTTACCGGAGTCCTGCTAGCCCAGTGCTACAGCCCGGACCCACTTGCTGATGACCGACACGTTCGAAGCTGGGTCATGGATGCCTGTCCCTGTAAGTCTGTGCCACTTTGGGTTTACGACTAGTCATGTCAGCCCGGGCTCCTTATCATATGGATGCTAGCGACACTATCATATACGTGAGCCAAAAGGCGCAAACGGTCCCAGGAAAAGGTAAGACGACACCCGTGGAGATACCGTGCGTGAGGCCGCAAAGTTATATGAGGTGTTACCAGCTAGATCGATGTGACATTGAGTCGGGGTCCTGACAGCGTTGGCATCAGAGCCGGACTGCCTGTAGGTTCTCCAAGCCAAACTGGTCGATGTTGAGTCTAGAAATTCTTTAATTATATGTAGGGGAATTGTTTGTGGGTTGGAACGTAAGGCTCTTTTTACTCCTTATACCTTATGACTTTCTGATCTGAGTCAGTCCATTCTTCCACCGGGGGTTAAGGAACTAGGATCTATTCTCTCTATCAGGATCACGTGTTACTAATCAGTAGTACCTTATAGGTTTGATGGATACAAGCCTAGTTCAGATCTACTACCACATTATGTTGCCAGAATGGTTTCAGAACTTTGAGGTGATGATGTTGAGTGTGTACGAAATCCTTTGTCAAATGTCTCAAATCCTTCTTGAGCATTTACAGCTGTTATGCTGCCGAAATTTTGCTAGAAATTCTAATGCCTTTGCATTATGATTGTGCTTTCAGATGGCCACTCGCGACCTCAATCAAGTGGTTCGCCTGACTCGATGTCTAGATGTATCCGGCCATACTGCTAAGTTGGTCAGGGTAATGACTGAGGCTGGATACCGCTGGTATCCCGAGTACACGGTCGAAGAGCAATTCCGAGATTTTAATCAAAGCCAGTATCTCTGCACTGTCAGGATATTTCCATCTTATCCTGGATCCACCGAGCCTCTTCACTGCTCCTATGGACTCGGGGTTACTATTGAGATGGCTGTGCAGGACGCCGCCTACTCTATGATGACCATTATGCGAGTCAGATCTGGTTTATTTCGGGACTCTGATTTCCGGTATATGCCAGGATCACTTCCGGGAGCACAAGGATATCTCCAGGCTATCTATGCTGACCCCACTCAGGAGGATTCACGGACTCGCACCACTGCTGAGATGCTCGAGGATAAGGACCGTGAAAATCGGGCCTTAAGGTTAGAGCTCTTCAATACCCGTGCTGACCACTGGGCCACTTTGACTCGGTTCGCACCGGCGGTGCAAGCTGGATATTCAGATATGCGCGATCTCTATCCTGTGAGATCTGCTCTGCTGGACGTGATGGTTTGGCGTGATGTAGGAGGCATCACCCCACCTCGCGGTCCCCGCAGGCCACCGTTTGTTGGTCCAAGGCCTCATCCTAGCCCCTATGGTCCACAAGCTCCGCGAGACCGTCTGTTTCCGGATGATCATGTTGAACTTCCAGGCTATGGAGGTGACTTCTATGAGGACTACTACGGATCGGTCTGAGTTAGTGGTAGTATCACTAGTTCGCACTAGCTGTGTCGTCTATCATCCCGCGTGACTCGTGGGATATGACTTAGCTTGTACTCTTCCGGAGGTGTAGAAAAATAATGTATAGGAGCTTGGAATGCCTCCGATGAGATGTAATCCTTTTTCACCGTAATAGTACTTTGTTTGGTCTTGTACTAAACCCTGTATGGTGTGTATGACGATGGAATAAAAGAAGCAGTTTCTGTATCTACCATGTCATACGGATGATCATCTTGCATTCCGACTTATTCCTTACATTATGTATCCTATGTCGGAATTTTACCATCCTGACTAAATCATTGTCTTGGTTACCTAGGATGGTCAACACGCGCGCTAACCCTGCTTCCCAAGAGCAGGCCGAAGGCAGTGAAGCCAGGGGTGCAAATCTGCCTCATCCTCCTTCACTAGCCGAGGTTATGATGGAAGCTGAGAGAAACAAGCGGGAGACCAACCGTTTGTTGGAGCGTATTGAACAGAATACAGCACACCATCAGAGGGCTAACGTGGTGTCACTCAGTGATTTTATCAAATTGCATCCACCCACGTTCCACCACTCCGTCGAGCCTCTCGACGCTGATGACTGGCTTCGCAGTATCTCTCACAAGATGCGTTCCGCGCTAGTAGCTGAGGCTGACAAGGTCACCTTTGCTGCATATCATCTTGAAGGCCCCGCCAGTCTATGGTGGGAGAATTATGGAGCTATGCGGCCAGCGGGCCATGTCACTACTTGGGCTGAGTTCAGCGAGGCTTTCCGTGAACATCACATTCCGGAGGGTCTCATGGACCGTAAACGTGAAGAATTTTGCAGTTTCACCCAAGGCCGACTTTCTGTGGATGCCTATAGCAGGGAGTTTGGTAATCTCGCCCGATATGCAACTGAGGAAGTGTCTACTGACGCCAAGAAGCAAGCAAGGTTCCGTAAGGGCCTTAGTCCTGAGCTTCGCCGCGACCTCCGTCTGCATGAGTGCACATCTTTTCAGAAACTTGTCAACAAAGCCATCAGTGCTGAAACTGGTCAGACTGACTATGACGCAACACGCAAGCATGGCCGTGATATGGGTTCCTCATCCGGTGCTGGTCCTCAGAAGCGCCGCGTGTGGGTGCCCAACACCGCCCTGCCACCCAGATTCACACCGAGGCCATCTTTCCAGGCGCCTCGCCCCGTTCAACAGTCTGCTCCAGCCAAGCCCTATGGGGGTCCAACCAACAATGCTCCTCCACGCACCAGTTTCGTGACTTGTTTCAAATGTGGGGAATCTGGTCACTATATGCGTGAGTGTCCCCAGACCAACCCCAACCAATCCGCTAAAGCTGTTGGCCGTGGCAAGCCGACAGGAAAAATATTCCACGCCAAGCCGGTCACCGCTTCACGTGGCCATGTTAACTGTATCTCTGCCGAAGAAGCTCAAGAGGATCCCAACGTCGTTCTCGGTACGCTTCTTGTTAATTGCCACCCGGCATCTGTTCTTTTCGATACAGGAGCCTCTCATTCTTTTATATCTGAAAACTATGCTCGCTTGCATAACGTCGCATTCGGTGATATGCCAACCTCTATGGTAATTCAAACTCCGGGATCCAAATGGCAAACTTCTAGAGTAAGCCATGGAAATGAAATCCAAGTCGACAGACTTGTTTTCCTCGCGTCTTTGATAGCCCTTAAATCTTCAGATATTAATATCATTTTGGGTATGGACTGGATGTCAGCTCATCAAGCCAAAATTGATTGCTTCTCTAGGACTGTTCAACTCACCCATCCTTTGGGGAAGATAGTCAATGTCTTGACCCGAATAGCCAAGCGGCAATTATATTCTCTTAACGCCAGCCCCTTGCCAGACCTTGAGGACGTGCCGGTAGTCTGTGACTTTCCGGATGTCTTCCCAGAGGAATTGCCAGGTGTTCCACCTGACAGGGATGTTGAGTTCGTAATCGACCTCATCCCCGGAACCGTTCTGATTGCTAGAAGACCTTATAAGATGGCACCACTAGAACTAGCCGAGCTTAAGAAACAACTCGATGAATCCTTGAAAAAGGGTTTCATCCGCCCTAGTTCATCTCCGTGGGCTTGCCCCGTCCTGTTCGTTAAGAAGAAGGATGGTACGGACCGGATGGTTGTAGATTACCGACCTGTCAATTTGGTCACAATCAAGAACAAATATCCACTTCCCAGGATCAACGATCTGTATGATCAGCTCGCTGGATCCTCAGTCTTCTCCAAGATGGATTTGAGGTTGGGCTACCATCAAATCAAAATCAGAAACGGGGACATTCCTAAAACGGCCTTTGTTACTCGTTATGGCCAATACGAGTACACCGTCATGTCCTTCGGTTTAACCAACGCTCCAGCCACCTTTTCTCGGTTAATGAACTCAATCTTCATGGAGTATTTGGATAAATTCGTCGTAGTTTATCTCGATGATATACTCATCTACTCCAAGAACGAGGAAGAACATGCCGAACATTTAAGGCTAGTGTTGAAGAAACTTCGAGAGCATCGCCTTTATGCCAAATTTTCTAAATGTGAATTCTGGTTGTCAGAAGTGACCTATCTGGGTCATGTAATATCTGGTAAAGGTATTGCTGTTAATCCTGAGCGAGTTCAAGCCGTCCTTAATTGGACTCCACCTGAATCGGTCAAGCAAGTTCGGAGTTTTCTAGGCTTAGCGAGCTATTGCCGTCGCTTTGTCGAGAACTTTTCCAAAGTTGCTAAACCTCTAACCGAACTCCTCAAGAAAGATAATAAGTTCGAATGGACTCCACAATGTGAGCACATCTTTCAGGAACTGAAAAGACGCCTGACCTCTGCTCCCGTACTGGTACCGCCAGACTTCTCCAAGGACTTTGTTATCTACTGCGACGCCTCGCGACAAGGACTAGGTTGCATTCTCATGCAAGATCGACACGTAATTGCTTACGCTTCACGGCAATTGCACCCACATGAGGAGAATTATCCTACTCATGATCTAGAGCTTGCAGCCGTAGTCTATGCACTTAAGACCTGGCGACATTACCTCCTCGGTAATCGTTGCGAAATATTCACTGATCACCAAAGTCTGAAGTACATTTTCACCCAACCGGATTTGAATCTCAGGCAGAGACGTTGGGTTGAATTGATCACAGACTTCGACTTAGGAATAACCTACACCCCAGGGAAAGCCAACGTCATGGCTGATGCGCTAAGTCGTAAATCTTATTGTAACAACCTGATGTTACAACAAAGTCAACCGTTTCTCCATGAGGAATTTCGGAAACTTAACGTTCACATTGTACCTCAAGGTTTTCTTTCCACCTTGGTGGCAAAACCTGCCCTTACGGATCAAATTATCAAAGCACAGAAGGTAGATCCGGGAATCTCCCGCATCAAGAGGAACATTCAGAAAGGAATTGCGGATTGTTTCTCCATTAATGATCAAGGAGTCGTATACTTCGGGAATCGATTAGTAGTTCCCAAAGTGCGCAACCTAAGGCGATTAATCCTTAAGGAAGCTCATGAATCTCCTCTCACTATTCATCCCGGTAGTACTAAAATGTATCAGGACCTACGCCAGAGGTTCTGGTGGACTAGGATGAAGAGAGAAATTGCTCAGTATATTGCAAATTGCAACGTCTGTCGTCGTGTAAAAGCAGAGCATCAACGGCCTGCTGGCACTCTTCAACCCTTAGCTATTCCTGAATGGAAATGGGATAAAATTAGTATGGATTTCATTACCGGTTTTCCCAGGACCAAGAGAGGGAATAATGCTATTTTCGTCGTGGTCGATCGTCTTTCCAAGGTATCCCATTTCTTACCTGTTCGTGAGAGTATAACCGCTAGTCAGCTGGCAGATTTGTACATCTCCCGAATAGTGTCTCTCCATGGTGTTCCTTTGGAAATTAACTCGGATCGAGGAAGTCTTTTCACCTCTCGATTTTGGGAAAGTTTCCAAAATGCTATGGGAACCCGTCTCTCCTTTAGCACCGCTTTCCACCCTCAGTCGAGTGGTCAAGTGGAACGCGTCAACCAAATTCTAGAAGACATGCTTTGAGCCTCTGTTATCTCTTTCGGAATGGACTGGGAGAAGTGCCTTCCATTTGCCGAATTCGCCTACAACAACAGCTATCAATCTAGCTTGGGTAAAGCCCCTTTTGAAGTTCTCTAAGGACGACGATGTCGAACACCCCTTAACTGGTCAGAGACCGGGGAAAGACAATTCTTTGGCCCGGATATGATTCAGGAAGCAGAAGAACAAGTTCGTATCGTTCGTGAAAAGTTGAAAACAGCCCAATCTCGTCAAAAGAGTCAATATGACCGAAAACATAGGGCTATGACTTTCGAAGTTGACGAGAAGGCTTATCTTCGGGTCACCCCTCTGAAGGGAACCCATCGTTTCGGTATCAAAGGCAAATTGGCTCCTCGTTACATTGGACCTTTTCGCATTCTCGCCAAACGAGGAGAAGTTGCCTACCAGTTGGAACTACCTCCGCACCTCTCCAGAGTTCACGATGTCTTCCACGTTTCTCAACTCAGGCGTTGCTTCTCGGATCCTATCCGTGGAGTGGACCACGAAACGCTTGATCTCCAAGATGATCTTA